>NW_027175647.1:1500000-1730000 GCF_028021215.1 Eschrichtius robustus
AAGTAATACTGCATCGTACCCATCCCATGGATCCCAAATCTCCAGGTTCAAGGGCATCTTCCTACATCGAAAACATGCGTGAGAAACCCAGAAGATGGTACACCGTCTCATCGGGAAAGGTTCCTGAAACGCACCTCACTTCTCATCTCCTTGTGCTCGTGTTCGCCATTCCAGCCTCTTTATTAGCAATCTCCCTCGTTGGAGAATCAGCACCTTTAACCTCCAGTTCTGTACAGACTGCAATTTATCCTGAGGTTGAACGGGAAGAGGGGCAACCAACGAGAGACTAGCTCTAGGTGTTGGGACAGGCACAGGTCACACATTTTTCCCATCAGGAAGAAGATTTAACCACAGGCTCAGCCTGCCGCCCAGAAGCAGAATAGGGCCTGAGGCAATCCCGCGCTTTTGCGGCCAGCTCCCAAAAAAGCGAGTTGAAAAATGGAGCTCAGGGACACTGCAATTCACAAACCCGCAGATTTATAAATGATAACTCTCATCCACAGATATATTGAGGGAAGGCAACGAAGAGGATTTGAAAGCAAGGCAGAATTGCAGGAAACAGGTTTCAGGAGGTAGATTCGAATCGCCTTTAAAGCACATGAAAAGCAGCAAAACGTCGACAGCGATGCCCTTGGCCAAAAAGGGCGTATGCGTTTTTTCCTGAATGTATTCAGGAAAAAACGCATACGCCCTTTTTGGCCAACCAAGCAACCTGGAAAGGCAAATCAACGCTACAAAGAAGTCTCGCTTCCCATCGGTCAAAAGGGCCATGCTGCAAAAAGTGTCAAAACCAGAAATGCAGGACAGGCCATGGAGAAATGGCAGCCTTGCTACGCTGATGGGCGGGATGTAAATTGCCAACAGCCACTCTGGAGAAGTGTGCGGTGTGTCCTGAAACATCGAAAAAACACAGCTTAGGGAGCATAGGGCACGTCCACTCATGGGCGTATAAATTGGGAAAACTAAAAATCAGCAAGACACAGGCACCCCAAAGTTTAGGGCTGCTCTGTTGACAAGAACCTCCACTTCATGACACCTTAAATATCCCAGGAAAGAGAAAAATGGATAAAGAAGTTGTGGTCCTTATGTACAATGGAATATCACTCAGACATGAAATCAATGTCATAAGGCTAGTAGAAGCAAGATGAGTGGATTTAGGTACGACGATTCTAAGTGAAATAAGTCACACAGAAAAAGACACTTATCATAAGCTATCATTTATAGAGGGAATGGAAAAAACCGCTACACTTGAACTGAATTACAAAAGAGAACAGAGTCACACGTTTAGAAAACACACTATGTCTGCTTAACGGGAAAGGTGAGGTGGGGTGATGCATAAAACAAGGGTTTCAAATTCGCTCAGATACCGTTCCATACACCCAATATGTAATAGACAAGACCTACTCCTTGCTCAGTGAACTGGACTCAACACCCCCTATTCACCGCACAAGAATATATGTGACTAGTAAGAATCTTAAAACCTATGTATTGATATCTGTCTGGAAGTGAGTCAAGTGGGTGTAAGGCCGCATAAACACAGCCGTGAAAAGCAGCTAAACCCCATTATAAAAATAAATTACTTTTAAAAACCCGTAAAACAAAGACAGTGAAAGAGAGAGAAATTCTTACACAATTCCTTCAGGGGCTGTGATGCAACCTGGATTCACCATATCTAGACCCACAGCTGGATGAGACATAAGGGTGGACACTCTTGGGGCTGAGAGGTTTGGTGAGGTTGGGTGAGCAAACGCAGACCCTTTAAAGTAATAATGCGTGGTACCCATCCCATGGGTCCCAAATCTCCAGGTTCAAGGGCATCTTCCTACATCGAAAACATGCATGAGAAACCCAGAAGATGGTACACCGTGTGATTTTGAAAGGTTTCTAAAACGCACCTCATGTCTCATCTCCTTGTGCTTGGGTTCGCCATTCCAGCTACTTTACTAGCAATCTCCCTACTTGGAGAATCAGCACCTTTAATCTCCTGTTCCCTACAGGTTGCAATTTGTCCTGAGGATGAACGGGAAGAGGGGCAACCAATGAGAGACTAGATCTAGGTGTTGGGACAGGCACAGGTCACTCTATTTTCCCATCAGGAAGAAGAATTAACTACAGGCTCAGCATGCCGAGGGGAACCAAAATAGGGCCTGAGGCAATCCCGCGTTTTTGCGGCCAGCTCCCAAAAAAGCGAGTTGAAAAATGGAGCTCAGGGACACTGCAATTCACAAACCCACAGAGTTATAAATGATAACTCTCGTCCACAAATATATTGAGGGAAGGCAACGAAGAGGATTTGAAAGCAAGGCAGAATTGCAGGAAACAGGTTTCAGGAGGTAGATTCGAATCGCCTTTAAAGCACATGAAAAGCGGCAAAACGTCGACAATGATGCCCTTGGCCAAAAAGGGCGTATGCGTTTTTTCCTGAATATATTCAGGAAAAAACGCATACGCCCTTTTTGGCCAACCAAGCAACCTGGAAAGGCAAATCAGCGCTACAAAGAATTCTCGCTTCCCATCTGTCAAAAGGGCCATGCTGCAAAAAGTGTCAAAACCAGAAATGCAGGACAGGCCATGGAGAAATGGCAGCCTTGCTACGCTGATGGGCGGGATGTAAATTGCCAACAGCCACTCTGGAGTAGTGTACGGTGTGTCCTGAAACATCTAAAACACACAGCTTAGAGAGCATAGGGCACTTCCACTCATGGGTGTACAAATTGGGAAAACTAAAAATCAGCAAGACACAGGCACCCAAAAGTTTAGGGCTGCTCTGTTGACAAGGACCTCCACTTCATTCCACCTTAAATATCCCAGGAAAGAGAAAAATGGATAAAGAAGTTGAGGTCCTTATGTACAATGGAATATCACTCAGCCATGAAAACAATGTCCTAAGGCTAGTAGCAGCATGATGATTGGATTTAGGTACGACGATTCTAACAGAAATAAGTCACACAGAAAAAGACACTTATCATAAGACATCACTTATAGAGGGAAT
Organism: Eschrichtius robustus; assembly: GCF_028021215.1. Lineage (NCBI taxonomy): Eukaryota > Metazoa > Chordata > Mammalia > Artiodactyla > Eschrichtiidae > Eschrichtius > Eschrichtius robustus. Next base: position 1,502,993 of record NW_027175647.1, read on the forward strand.
GTAAAAACCGTTACCCTTGAACTGAATTACAAAACAGAACAGAGTCACACATTTTGAAAACACACTATGGCTGCTTAATGGGAAATGTGATTTGGGGTGATGCATAAATCAAGTGTTTCAAATTATCTCAGATACCGTTCCATACACCCAATATGTAGTAGACAAGACCTACTCCTTGCTCAGTGAACTGGATTCAACACCCCCTATTCACCGCACAAGAATATATCTGACTAGTAAGAATCTTAAAACCTATGTATTGATATTTCACTGGAAGTGTGTCAAGTGGGGGTAAAGCAGCATAAACACAGCAGTGAAAAGCAGCTAAACCCCATTTTAAAAATAAATTACTTTTATAAACCCATGAAACAAAGAGAGTGAAAGACAGAGAAATTCTTACATAATTCGTTCAGGGGCTGTGATGCAACGTGGACTGACCATATCTAGACCCACAGCTAGATGAGACATAAGGGTGGACACTCTTGGGGCTGAGAGGTTTGGTGAGGTTGGGTGGGCAAACGCAGTCCCTTTAAAGTAATACTGCATCGTACCCATCCCATGGATCCCAAATCTCCAGGTTCAAGGGCATCTTCCTACATCGAAAACATGCGTGAGAAACCCAGAAGATGGTACACCGTCTCATCGGGAAAGGTTCCTGAAACGCACCTCACTTCTCATCTCCTTGTGCTCGTGTTCGCCATTCCAGCCGCTTTATTAGCAATCTCCCTCGTTGGAGAATCAGCACCTTTAACCTCCAGTTCTGTACAGACTGCAATTTATCCTGAGGTTGAACGGGAAGAGGGGCAACCAACGAGAGACTAGCTCTAGGTGTTGGGACAGGCACAGGTCACACTTTTTTCCCATCAGGAAGAAGATTTAACCACAGGCTCAGCCTGCTGCCCAGAAGCAGAATAGGGCCTGAGGCAATCCCGCGCTTTTGCGGCCAGCTCCCAAAAAAGCGAGTTGAAAAATGGAGCTCAGGGACACTGCAATTCACAAACCCGCAGAGTTATAAATGATAACTCTCATCCACAGATATATTGAGGGAAGGCAACGAAGAGGATTTGAAAGCAAGGCAGAATTGCAGGAAACAGGTTTCCGGAGGTAGATTCGAATCGCCCTTAAAGCACATGAAAAGCGGCAAAACGTCGACAATGATGCCCTTGGCCAAAAAGTGCGTATGCATTTTTTCCTGATTATATTCAGGAAAAAACGCATACGCCCTTTTTGGCCAACCAAGCAACCTGGAAAGGCTAATCAGCGCTACAAAGAAGTCTCGCTTCCCATCGGTCAAAAGGGCCATGCTGCAAAAAGTGTCAAAACCAGAAATGCAGGACAGGCCATGGAGAAATGGCAGCCTTGCTACGCTGATGGGCGGGATGTAAATTGCCAACAGACACTCTGGAGAAGTGTACGGTGTGTCGTGAAACATCGAAAAAACACAGCTTAGGGAGCATAGGGCACGTCCACTCATGGGCGTATAAATTGGGAAAACTAAAAATCAGCAAGACACAGGCACCCCAAAGTTTAGGGCTGCTCTGTTGACAAGAACCTCCAATTCATCACACCTTAAATATCCCAGGAAAGAGAAAAATGCATAAAGAAGTTGTGGTCCTTATGTACAATGGAATATCACTCAGACATGAAATCAAAGTCATAAGGCTAGTAGAAGCAAGATGAGTGGATTTAGGTACGACGATTCTAAGTGAAATAAGTCACACAGAAAAAGACACTTATCATAAGCTATCACTTATAGAGGGAATGTAAAAACCGCTACACTTGAACTGAATTACAAAACAGAACAGAGTCACACGTTTAGAAAACACACTATGGCTGCTTAACGGGAAAGGTGAGGTGGGGTGATGCATAAAACAAGGGTTTCAAATTCGCTCAGATACCGTTCCATACACCCAATATGTAATAGACAAGACCTACTCCTTGCTCAGTGAACTGGACTCAACACCCCCTATTCACCGCACAAGAATATATCTGACTAGTAAGAATCTTAAAACCTATGTATTGATATTTCACTGGAAGTGTGTCAAGTGGGGGTAAAGCAGCATAAACACAGCAGTGAAAAGCAGCTAAACCCCATTTTAAAAATAAATTACTTTTATAAACCCATGAAACAAAGAGAGTGAAAGACAGAGAAATTCTTACATAATTCGTTCAGGGGCTGTGATGCAACGTGGACTGACCATATCTAGACCCACAGCTAGATGAGACATAAGGGTGGACACTCTTGGGGCTGAGAGGTTTGGTGAGGTTGGGTGGGCAAACGCAGTCCCTTTAAAGTAATACTGCATCGTACCCATCCCATGGATCCCAAATCTCCAGGTTCAAGGGCATCTTCCTACATCGAAAACATGCGTGAGAAACCCAGAAGATGGTACACCGTCTCATCGGGAAAGGTTCCTGAAACGCACCTCACTTCTCATCTCCTTGTGCTCGTGTTCGCCATTCCAGCCTCTTTATTAGCAATCTCCCTCGTTGGAGAATCAGCACCTTTAACCTCCAGTTCTGTACAGACTGCAATTTATCCTGAGGTTGAACGGGAAGAGGGGCAACCAACGAGAGACTAGCTCTAGGTGTTGGGACAGGCACAGGTCACACTTTTTTCCCATCAGGAAGAAGATTTAACCACAGGCTCAGCCTGCCGCCCAGAAGCAGAATAGGGCCTGAGGCAATCCCGCGCTTTTGCGGCCAGCTCCCAAAAAAGCGAGTTGAAAAATGGAGCTCAGGGACACTGCAATTCACAAACCCGCAGATTTATAAATGATAACTCTCATCCACAGATATATTGAGGGAAGGCAACGAAGAGGATTTGAAAGCAAGGCAGAATTGCAGGAAACAGGTTTCAGGAGGTAGATTCGAATCGCCTTTAAAGCACATGAAAAGCAGCAAAACGTCGACAGCGATGCCCTTGGCCAAAAAGGGCGTATGCGTTTTTTCCTGAATGTATTCAGGAAAAAACGCATACGCCCTTTTTGGCCAACCAAGCAACCTGGAAAGGCAAATCAGCGCTACAAAGAAGTCTCGCTTCCCATCGGTCAAAAGGGCCATGCTGCAAAAAGTGTCAAAACCAGAAATGCAGGACAGGCCATGGAGAAATTGCAGCCTTGCTACGCTGATGGGCGGGATGTAAATTGCCAACAGCCACTCTGGAGAAGTGTGCGGTGTGTCCTGCAACATCGAAAAAACACAGCTTAGGGAGCATAGGGCACGTCCACTCATGGGCGTATAAATTGGGAAAACTAAAAATCAGCAAGACACAGGCACCCCAAAGTTTAGGGCTGCTCTGTTGACAAGAACCTCCACTTCATGACACCTTAAATATCCCAGGAAAGAGAAAAATGGATAAAGAAGTTGTGGTCCTTATGTACAATGGAATATCACTCAGACATGAAATCAATGTCATAAGGCTAGTAGAAGCAAGATGAGTGGATTTAGGTACGACGATTCTAAGTGAAATAAGTCACACAGAAAAAGACACTTATCATAAGCTATCATTTATAGAGGGAATGGAAAAAACCGCTACACTTGAACTGAATTACAAAAGAGAACAGAGTCACACGTTTAGAAAACACACTATGTCTGCTTAACGGGAAAGGTGAGGTGGGGTGATGCATAAAACAAGGGTTTCAAATTCGCTCAGATACCGTTCCATACACCCAATATGTAATAGACAAGACCTACTCCTTGCTCAGTGAACTGGACTCAACACCCCCTATTCACCGCACAAGAATATATGTGACTAGTAAGAATCTTAAAACCTATGTATTGATATCTGTCTGGAAGTGAGTCAAGTGGGTGTAAAGCCGCATAAACACAGCCGTGAAAAGCAGCTAAACCCCATTATAAAAATAAATTACTTTTAAAAACCTGTAAAACAAAGACAGTGAAAGAGAGAGAAATTCTTACAAAATTCGTTCAGAGGCTGTGTTGCAACCTGGATTGACCATGTCTAGACCCACAGCTGGATGAGACATAAGGGTGGACACTCTTGGGGCTGAGAGGTTGGGTGAGATTGGGTGAGCAAACGCAGACCCTTTAAAGTAATACTGCGTGGTACCCATCCCATGGGTCCCAAATCTCCAGGTTCAAGGGCATCTTCCTACATCGAAAACATGCATGAGAAACCCAGAAGATGGTACACCGTGTGATTTTGAAAGGTTTCTAAATCGCACCTCATGTCTCATCTCCTTGTGCTCGGGTTCGCCTTTCCAGCTACTTTACTAGCAATCTCCCTACTTGGAGAATCAGCACCTTTAAGCTCCTGTTCCCTACAGGTTGCAATTTGTCCTGAGGATGAACGGGAAGAGGGGCAACCAATGAGAGACTAGATCTAGGTGTTGGGACAGGCACAGGTCACTGTATTTTCCCATCAGGAAGAAGAATTAACCACAGGCTAATCCTGCCGCCGGGAACCAGAATAGTGCCTGAGGCAATCCAGTGCTTTTGCGGCCAGCTCCCAAAAAAGACAGTTGAAAAATGGAGCTCAGGGGCACTGCAATTCACAAACCCGCTGAGTTATAAATGATAACTCTCGTCCACAAATATATTGAGGGAAGGCAACGAAGAGGATTTGAAAGCAAGGCAGAATTGCAGGAAACAGGTTTCAGGAGGTAGATTCGAATCGCCCTTAAAGCACATGAAAAGCGGCAAAACGTCGACAATGATGCCCTTGGCCAAAAAGTGCGTATGCATTTTTTCCTGATTATATTCAGGAAAAAACGCATACGCCCTTTTTGGCCAACCAAGCAACCTGGAAAGGCTAATCAGCGCTACAAAGAAGTCTCGCTTCCCATCGGTCAAAAGGGCCATGCTGCAAAAAGTGTCAAAACCAGAAATGCAGGACAGGCCATGGAGAAATGGCAGCCTTGCTACGCTGATGGGCGGGATGTAAATTGCCAACAGACACTCTGGAGAAGTGTACGGTGTGTCGTGAAACATCGAAAAAACACAGCTTAGGGAGCATAGGGCACGTCCACTCATGGGCGTATAAATTGGGAAAACTAAATATCAGCAAGACACAGGCACCCCAAAGTTTAGGGCTGCTCTGTTGACAAGAACCTCCAATTCACCACACCTTAAATATCCCAGGAAAGAGAAAAATGCATAAAGAAGTTGTGGTCCTTATGTACAATGGAATATCACTCAGACATGAAATCAAAGTCATAAGGCTAGTAGAAGCAAGATGAGTGGATTTAGGTACGACGATTCTAAGTGAAATAAGTCACACAGAAAAAGACACTTATCATAAGCTATCACTTATAGAGGGAATGTAAAAACCGCTACACTTGAACTGAATTACAAAACAGAACAGAGTCACACGTTTAGAAAACACACTATGGCTGCTTAACGGGAAAGGTGAGGTGGGGTGATGCATAAAACAAGGGTTTCAAATTCGCTCAGATACCGTTCCATACACCCAATATGTAATAGACAAGACCTACTCCTTGCTCAGTGAACTGGACTCAACACCCCCTATTCACCGCACAAGAATATATGTGACTAGTAAGAATCTTAAAACCTATGTATTGATATCTGTCTGGAAGTGAGTCAAGTGGGTGTAAGGCCGCATAAACACAGCCGTGAAAAGCAGCTAAACCCCATTATAAAAATAAATTACTTTTAAAAACCCGTAAAACAAAGACAGTGAAAGAGAGAGAAATTCTTACACAATTCCTTCAGGGGCTGTGATGCAACCTGGATTCACCATATCTAGACCCACAGCTGGATGAGACATAAGGGTGGACACTCTTGGGGCTGAGAGGTTTGGTGAGGTTGGGTGAGCAAACGCAGACCCTTTAAAGTAATAATGCGTGGTACCCATCCCATGGGTCCCAAATCTCCAGGTTCAAGGGCATCTTCCTACATCGAAAACATGCATGAGAAACCCAGAAGATGGTACACCGTGTGATTTTGAAAGGTTTCTAAAACGCACCTCATGTCTCATCTCCTTGTGCTTGGGTTCGCCATTCCAGCTACTTTACTAGCAATCTCCCTACTTGGAGAATCAGCACCTTTAATCTCCTGTTCCCTACAGGTTGCAATTTGTCCTGAGGATGAACGGGAAGAGGGGCAACCAATGAGAGACTAGATCTAGGTGTTGGGACAGGCACAGGTCACTCTATTTTCCCATCAGGAAGAAGAATTAACTACAGGCTCAGCATGCCGAGGGGAACCAAAATAGGGCCTGAGGCAATCCCGCGTTTTTGCGGCCAGCTCCCAAAAAAGCGAGTTGAAAAATGGAGCTCAGGGACACTGCAATTCACAAACCCACAGAGTTATAAATGATAACTCTCGTCCACAAATATATTGAGGGAAGGCAACGAAGAGGATTTGAAAGCAAGGCAGAATTGCAGGAAACAGGTTTCAGGAGGTAGATTCGAATCGCCTTTAAAGCACATGAAAAGCGGCAAAACGTCGACAATGATGCCCTTGGCCAAAAAGGGCGTATGCGTTTTTTCCTGAATATATTCAGGAAAAAACGCATACGCCCTTTTTGGCCAACCAAGCAACCTGGAAAGGCAAATCAGCGCTACAAAGAAGTCTCGCTTCCCATCGGTCAAAAGGGCCATGCTGCAAAAAGTGTCAAAACCAGAAATGCAGGACAGGCCATGGAGAAATGGCAGCCTTGCTACGCTGATGGGCGGGATGTAAATTGCCAACAGCCACTCTGGAGTAGTGTACGGTGTGTCCTGAAACATCTAAAACACACAGCTTAGAGAGCATAGGGCACTTCCACTCATGGGTGTACAAATTGGGAAAACTAAAAATCAGCAAGACACAGGCACCCAAAAGTTTAGGGCTGCTCTGTTGACAAGGACCTCCACTTCATTCCACCTTAAATATCCCAGGAAAGAGAAAAATGGATAAAGAAGTTGAGGTCCTTATGTACAATGGAATATCACTCAGCCATGAAAACAATGTCCTAAGGCTAGTAGCAGCATGATGATTGGATTTAGGTACGACGATTCTAACAGAAATAAGTCACACAGAAAAAGACACTTATCATAAGACATCACTTATAGAGGGAATGTAAAAACCGTTACCCTTGAACTGAATTACAAAACAGAACAGAGTCACACATTTTGAAAACACACTATGGCTGCTTAACGGGAAATGTGATTTGGGGTGATGCATAAATCAAGTGTTTCAAATTATCTCAGATACCGTTCCATACACCCAATATGTAGTAGACAAGACCTACTCCTTGCTCAGTGAACTGGATTCAACACCCCCTATTCACCGCACAAGAATATATCTGACTAGTAAGAATCTTAAAACCTATGTATTGATATTTCACTGGAAGTGTGTCAAGTGGGGGTAAAGCAGCATAAACACAGCAGTGAAAAGCAGCTAAACCCCATTTTAAAAATAAATTACTTTTATAAACCCATGAAACAAAGAGAGTGAAAGACAGAGAAATTCTTACATAATTCGTTCAGGGGCTGTGATGCAACGTGGACTGACCATATCTAGACCCACAGCTAGATGAGACATAAGGGTGGACACTCTTGGGGCTGAGAGGTTTGGTGAGGTTGGGTGGGCAAACGCAGTCCCTTTAAAGTAATACTGCATCGTACCCATCCCATGGATCCCAAATCTCCAGGTTCAAGGGCATCTTCCTACATCGAAAACATGCGTGAGAAACCCAGAAGATGGTACACCGTCTCATCGGGAAAGGTTCCTGAAACGCACCTCACTTCTCATCTCCTTGTGCTCGTGTTCGCCATTCCAGCCGCTTTATTAGCAATCTCCCTCGTTGGAGAATCAGCACCTTTAACCTCCAGTTCTGTACAGACTGCAATTTATCCTGAGGTTGAACGGGAAGAGGGGCAACCAACGAGAGACTAGCTCTAGGTGTTGGGACAGGCACAGGTCACACTTTTTTCCCATCAGGAAGAAGATTTAACCACAGGCTCAGCCTGCTGCCCAGAAGCAGAATAGGGCCTGAGGCAATCCCGCGCTTTTGCGGCCAGCTCCCAAAAAAGCGAGTTGAAAAATGGAGCTCAGGGACACTGCAATTCACAAACCCGCAGAGTTATAAATGATAACTCTCATCCACAGATATATTGAGGGAAGGCAACGAAGAGGATTTGAAAGCAAGGCAGAATTGCAGGAAACAGGTTTCCGGAGGTAGATTCGAATCGCCCTTAAAGCACATGAAAAGCGGCAAAACGTCGACAATGATGCCCTTGGCCAAAAAGTGCGTATGCATTTTTTCCTGATTATATTCAGGAAAAAACGCATACGCCCTTTTTGGCCAACCAAGCAACCTGGAAAGGCTAATCAGCGCTACAAAGAAGTCTCGCTTCCCATCGGTCAAAAGGGCCATGCTGCAAAAAGTGTCAAAACCAGAAATGCAGGACAGGCCATGGAGAAATGGCAGCCTTGCTACGCTGATGGGCGGGATGTAAATTGCCAACAGACACTCTGGAGAAGTGTACGGTGTGTCGTGAAACATCGAAAAAACACAGCTTAGGGAGCATAGGGCACGTCCACTCATGGGCGTATAAATTGGGAAAACTAAAAATCAGCAAGACACAGGCACCCCAAAGTTTAGGGCTGCTCTGTTGACAAGAACCTCCACTTCATGACACCTTAAATATCCCAGGAAAGAGAAAAATGGATAAAGAAGTTGTGGTCCTTATGTACAATGGAATATCACTCAGACATGAAATCAATGTCATAAGGCTAGTAGAAGCAAGATGAGTGGATTTAGGTACGACGATTCTAAGTGAAATAAGTCACACAGAAAAAGACACTTATCATAAGCTATCATTTATAGAGGGAATGGAAAAAACCGCTACACTTGAACTGAATTACAAAAGAGAACAGAGTCACACGTTTAGAAAACACACTATGTCTGCTTAACGGGAAAGGTGAGGTGGGGTGATGCATAAAACAAGGGTTTCAAATTCGCTCAGATACCGTTCCATACACCCAATATGTAATAGACAAGACCTACTCCTTGCTCAGTGAACTGGACTCAACACCCCCTATTCACCGCACAAGAATATATGTGACTAGTAAGAATCTTCAAACCTATGTATTGATATCTGTCTGGAAGTGAGTCAAGTGGGTGTAAAGCCGCATAAACACAGCCGTGAAAAGCAGCTAAACCCCATTATAAAAATAAATTACTTTTAAAAACCCGTAAAACAAAGACAGTGAAAGAGAGAGAAATTCTTACAAAATTCGTTCAGAGGCTGTGTTGCAACCTGGATTGACCATGTCTAGACCCACAGCTGGATGAGACATAAGGGTGGACACTCTTGGGGCTGAGAGGTTGGGTGAGGTTGGGTGAGCAAACGCAGACCCTTTAAAGTAATACTGCGTGGTACCCATCCCATGGGTCCCAAATCTCCAGGTTCAAGGGCATCTTCCTACATCGAAAACATGCATGAGAAACCCAGAAGATGGTACACCGTGTGATTTTGAAAGGTTTCTAAATCGCACCTCATGTCTCATCTCCTTGTGCTCGGGTTCGCCTTTCCAGCTACTTTACTAGCAATCTCCCTACTTGGAGAATCAGCACCTTTAAGCTCCTGTTCCCTACAGGTTGCAATTTGTCCTGAGGATGAACGGGAAGAGGGGCAACCAATGAGAGACTAGATCTAGGTGTTGGGACAGGCACAGGTCACTGTATTTTCCCATCAGGAAGAAGAATTAACCACAGGCTAATCCTGCCGCCGGGAACCAGAATAGTGCCTGAGGCAATCCAGTGCTTTTGCGGCCAGCTCCCAAAAAAGACAGTTGAAAAATGGAGCTCAGGGGCACTGCAATTCACAAACCCGCTGAGTTATAAATGATAACTCTCGTCCACAAATATATTGAGGGAAGGCAACGAAGAGGATTTGAAAGCAAGGCAGAATTGCAGGAAACAGGTTTCAGGAGGTAGATTCGAATCGCCCTTAAAGCACATGAAAAGCGGCAAAACGTCGACAATGATGCCCTTGGCCAAAAAGTGCGTATGCATTTTTTCCTGATTATATTCAGGAAAAAACGCATACGCCCTTTTTGGCCAACCAAGCAACCTGGAAAGGCTAATCAGCGCTACAAAGAAGTCTCGCTTCCCATCGGTCAAAAGGGCCATGCTGCAAAAAGTGTCAAAACCAGAAATGCAGGACAGGCCATGGAGAAATGGCAGCCTTGCTACGCTGATGGGCGGGATGTAAATTGCCAACAGACACTCTGGAGAAGTGTACGGTGTGTCGTGAAACATCGAAAAAACACAGCTTAGGGAGCATAGGGCACATCCACTCATGGGCGTATAAATTGGGAAAACTAAATATCAGCAAGACACAGGCACCCCAAAGTTTAGGGCTGCTCTGTTGACAAGAACCTCCAATTCACCACACCTTAAATATCCCAGGAAAGAGAAAAATGCATAAAGAAGTTGTGGTCCTTATGTACAATGGAATATCACTCAGACATGAAATCAAAGTCATAAGGCTAGTAGAAGCAAGATGAGTGGATTTAGGTACGACGATTCTAAGTGAAATAAGTCACACAGAAAAAGACACTTATCATAAGCTATCACTTATAGAGGGAATGTAAAAACCGCTACACTTGAACTGAATTACAAAACAGAACAGAGTCACACGTTTAGAAAACACACTATGGCTGCTTAACGGGAAAGGTGAGGTGGGGTGATGCATAAAACAAGGGTTTCAAATTCGCTCAGATACCGTTCCATACACCCAATATGTAATAGACAAGACCTACTCCTTGCTCAGTGAACTGGACTCAACACCCCCTATTCACCGCACAAGAATATATGTGACTAGTAAGAATCTTAAAACCTATGTATTGATATCTGTCTGGAAGTGAGTCAAGTGGGTGTAAAGCCGCATAAACACAGCCGTGAAAAGCAGCTAAACCCCATTATAAAAATAAATTACTTTTAAAAACCCGTAAAACAAAGACAGTGAAAGAGAGAGAAATTCTTACACAATTCCTTCAGGGGCTGTGATGCAACCTGGATTCACCATATCTAGACCCACAGCTGGATGAGACATAAGGGTGGACACTCTTGGGGCTGAGAGGTTTGGTGAGGTTGGGTGAGCAAACGCAGACCCTTTAAAGTAATAATGCGTGGTACCCATCCCATGGGTCCCAAATCTCCAGGTTCAAGGGCATCTTCCTACATCGAAAACATGCATGAGAAACCCAGAAGATGGTACACCGTGTGATTTTGAAAGGTTTCTAAAACGCACCTCATGTCTCATCTCCTTGTGCTTGGGTTCGCCATTCCAGCTACTTTACTAGCAATCTCCCTACTTGGAGAATCAGCACCTTTAATCTCCTGTTCCCTACAGGTTGCAATTTGTCCTGAGGATGAACGGGAAGAGGGGCAACCAATGAGAGACTAGATCTAGGTGTTGGGACAGGCACAGGTCACTCTATTTTCCCATCAGGAAGAAGAATTAACTACAGGCTCAGCATGCCGAGGGGAACCAAAATAGGGCCTGAGGCAATCCCGCGTTTTTGCGGCCAGCTCCCAAAAAAGCGAGTTGAAAAATGGAGCTCAGGGACACTGCAATTCACAAACCCACAGAGTTATAAATGATAACTCTCGTCCACAAATATATTGAGGGAAGGCAACGAAGAGGATTTGAAAGCAAGGCAGAATTGCAGGAAACAGGTTTCAGGAGGTAGATTCGAATCGCCTTTAAAGCACATGAAAAGCGGCAAAACGTCGACAATGATGCCCTTGGCCAAAAAGGGCGTATGCGTTTTTTCCTGAATATATTCAGGAAAAAACGCATACGCCCTTTTTGGCCAACCAAGCAACCTGGAAAGGCAAATCAGCGCTACAAAGAAGTCTCGCTTCCCATCGGTCAAAAGGGCCATGCTGCAAAAAGTGTCAAAACCAGAAATGCAGGACAGGCCATGGAGAAATGGCAGCCTTGCTACGCTGATGGGCGGGATGTAAATTGCCAACAGCCACTCTGGAGTAGTGTACGGTGTGTCCTGAAACATCTAAAACACACAGCTTAGAGAGCATAGGGCACTTCCACTCATGGGTGTACAAATTGGGAAAACTAAAAATCAGCAAGACACAGGCACCCAAAAGTTTAGGGCTGCTCTGTTGACAAGGACCTCCACTTCATTCCACCTTAAATATCCCAGGAAAGAGAAAAATGGATAAAGAAGTTGAGGTCCTTATGTACAATGGAATATCACTCAGCCATGAAAACAATGTCCTAAGGCTAGTAGCAGCATGATGATTGGATTTAGGTACGACGATTCTAACAGAAATAAGTCACACAGAAAAAGACACTTATCATAAGACATCACTTATAGAGGGAATGTAAAAACCGTTACCCTTGAACTGAATTACAAAACAGAACAGAGTCACACATTTTGAAAACACACTATGGCTGCTTAACGGGAAATGTGATTTGGGGTGATGCATAAATCAAGTGTTTCAAATTATCTCAGATACCGTTCCATACACCCAATATGTAGTAGACAAGACCTACTCCTTGCTCAGTGAACTGGATTCAACACCCCCTATTCACCGCACAAGAATATATCTGACTAGTAAGAATCTTAAAACCTATGTATTGATATTTCACTGGAAGTGTGTCAAGTGGGGGTAAAGCAGCATAAACACAGCAGTGAAAAGCAGCTAAACCCCATTTTAAAAATAAATTACTTTTATAAACCCATGAAACAAAGAGAGTGAAAGACAGAGAAATTCTTACATAATTCGTTCAGGGGCTGTGATGCAACGTGGACTGACCATATCTAGACCCACAGCTAGATGAGACATAAGGGTGGACACTCTTGGGGCTGAGAGGTTTGGTGAGGTTGGGTGGGCAAACGCAGTCCCTTTAAAGTAATACTGCATCGTACCCATCCCATGGATCCCAAATCTCCAGGTTCAAGGGCATCTTCCTACATCGAAAACATGCGTGAGAAACCCAGAAGATGGTACACCGTCTCATCGGGAAAGGTTCCTGAAACGCACCTCACTTCTCATCTCCTTGTGCTCGTGTTCGCCATTCCAGCCTCTTTATTAGCAATCTCCCTCGTTGGAGAATCAGCACCTTTAACCTCCAGTTCTGTACAGACTGCAATTTATCCTGAGGTTGAACGGGAAGAGGGGCAACCAACGAGAGACTAGCTCTAGGTGTTGGGACAGGCACAGGTCACACATTTTTCCCATCAGGAAGAAGATTTAACCACAGGCTCAGCCTGCCGCCCAGAAGCAGAATAGGGCCTGAGGCAATCCCGCGCTTTTGCGGCCAGCTCCCAAAAAAGCGAGTTGAAAAATGGAGCTCAGGGACACTGCAATTCACAAACCCGCAGATTTATAAATGATAACTCTCATCCACAGATATATTGAGGGAAGGCAACGAAGAGGATTTGAAAGCAAGGCAGAATTGCAGGAAACAGGTTTCAGGAGGTAGATTCGAATCGCCTTTAAAGCACATGAAAAGCAGCAAAACGTCGACAGCGATGCCCTTGGCCAAAAAGGGCGTATGCGTTTTTTCCTGAATGTATTCAGGAAAAAACGCATACGCCCTTTTTGGCCAACCAAGCAACCTGGAAAGGCAAATCAACGCTACAAAGAAGTCTCGCTTCCCATCGGTCAAAAGGGCCATGCTGCAAAAAGTGTCAAAACCAGAAATGCAGGACAGGCCATGGAGAAATGGCAGCCTTGCTACGCTGATGGGCGGGATGTAAATTGCCAACAGCCACTCTGGAGAAGTGTGCGGTGTGTCCTGAAACATCGAAAAAACACAGCTTAGGGAGCATAGGGCACGTCCACTCATGGGCGTATAAATTGGGAAAACTAAAAATCAGCAAGACACAGGCACCCCAAAGTTTAGGGCTGCTCTGTTGACAAGAACCTCCACTTCATGACACCTTAAATATCCCAGGAAAGAGAAAAATGGATAAAGAAGTTGTGGTCCTTATGTACAATGGAATATCACTCAGACATGAAATCAATGTCATAAGGCTAGTAGAAGCAAGATGAGTGGATTTAGGTACGACGATTCTAAGTGAAATAAGTCACACAGAAAAAGACACTTATCATAAGCTATCATTTATAGAGGGAATGGAAAAAACCGCTACACTTGAACTGAATTACAAAAGAGAACAGAGTCACACGTTTAGAAAACACACTATGTCTGCTTAACGGGAAAGGTGAGGTGGGGTGATGCATAAAACAAGGGTTTCAAATTCGCTCAGATACCGTTCCATACACCCAATATGTAATAGACAAGACCTACTCCTTGCTCAGTGAACTGGACTCAACACCCCCTATTCACCGCACAAGAATATATGTGACTAGTAAGAATCTTAAAACCTATGTATTGATATCTGTCTGGAAGTGAGTCAAGTGGGTGTAAGGCCGCATAAACACAGCCGTGAAAAGCAGCTAAACCCCATTATAAAAATAAATTACTTTTAAAAACCCGTAAAACAAAGACAGTGAAAGAGAGAGAAATTCTTACACAATTCCTTCAGGGGCTGTGATGCAACCTGGATTCACCATATCTAGACCCACAGCTGGATGAGACATAAGGGTGGACACTCTTGGGGCTGAGAGGTTTGGTGAGGTTGGGTGAGCAAACGCAGACCCTTTAAAGTAATAATGCGTGGTACCCATCCCATGGGTCCCAAATCTCCAGGTTCAAGGGCATCTTCCTACATCGAAAACATGCATGAGAAACCCAGAAGATGGTACACCGTGTGATTTTGAAAGGTTTCTAAAACGCACCTCATGTCTCATCTCCTTGTGCTTGGGTTCGCCATTCCAGCTACTTTACTAGCAATCTCCCTACTTGGAGAATCAGCACCTTTAATCTCCTGTTCCCTACAGGTTGCAATTTGTCCTGAGGATGAACGGGAAGAGGGGCAACCAATGAGAGACTAGATCTAGGTGTTGGGACAGGCACAGGTCACTCTATTTTCCCATCAGGAAGAAAAATTAACTACAGGCTCAGCATGCCGAGGGGAACCAAAATAGGGCCTGAGGCAATCCCGCGTTTTTGCGGCCAGCTCCCAAAAAAGCGAGTTGAAAAATGGAGCTCAGGGACACTGCAATTCACAAACCCACAGAGTTATAAATGATAACTCTCGTCCACAAATATATTGAGGGAAGGCAACGAAGAGGATTTGAAAGCAAGGCAGAATTGCAGGAAACAGGTTTCAGGAGGTAGATTCGAATCGCCTTTAAAGCACATGAAAAGCGGCAAAACGTCGACAATGATGCCCTTGGCCAAAAAGGGCGTATGCGTTTTTTCCTGAATATATTCAGGAAAAAACGCATACGCCCTTTTTGGCCAACCAAGCAACCTGGAAAGGCAAATCAGCGCTACAAAGAATTCTCGCTTCCCATCTGTCAAAAGGGCCATGCTGCAAAAAGTGTCAAAACCAGAAATGCAGGACAGGCCATGGAGAAATGGCAGCCTTGCTACGCTGATGGGCGGGATGTAAATTGCCAACAGCCACTCTGGAGTAGTGTACGGTGTGTCCTGAAACATCTAAAACACACAGCTTAGAGAGCATAGGGCACTTCCACTCATGGGTGTACAAATTGGGAAAACTAAAAATCAGCAAGACACAGGCACCCAAAAGTTTAGGGCTGCTCTGTTGACAAGGACCTCCACTTCATTCCACCTTAAATATCCCAGGAAAGAGAAAAATGGATAAAGAAGTTGAGGTCCTTATGTACAATGGAATATCACTCAGCCATGAAAACAATGTCCTAAGGCTAGTAGCAGCATGATGATTGGATTTAGGTACGACGATTCTAACAGAAATAAGTCACACAGAAAAAGACACTTATCATAAGACATCACTTATAGAGGGAATGTAAAAACCGTTACCCTTGAACTGAATTACAAAACAGAACAGAGTCACACATTTTGAAAACACACTATGGCTGCTTAATGGGAAATGTGATTTGGGGTGATGCATAAATCAAGTGTTTCAAATTATCTCAGATACCGTTCCATACACCCAATATGTAGTAGACAAGACCTACTCCTTGCTCAGTGAACTGGATTCAACACCCCCTATTCACCGCACAAGAATATATCTGACTAGTAAGAATCTTAAAACCTATGTATTGATATTTCACTGGAAGTGTGTCAAGTGGGGGTAAAGCAGCATAAACACAGCAGTGAAAAGCAGCTAAACCCCATTTTAAAAATAAATTACTTTTATAAACCCATGAAACAAAGAGAGTGAAAGACAGAGAAATTCTTACATAATTCGTTCAGGGGCTGTGATGCAACGTGGACTGACCATATCTAGACCCACAGCTAGATGAGACATAAGGGTGGACACTCTTGGGGCTGAGAGGTTTGGTGAGGTTGGGTGGGCAAACGCAGTCCCTTTAAAGTAATACTGCATCGTACCCATCCCATGGATCCCAAATCTCCAGGTTCAAGGGCATCTTCCTACATCGAAAACATGCGTGAGAAACCCAGAAGATGGTACACCGTCTCATCGGGAAAGGTTCCTGAAACGCACCTCACTTCTCATCTCCTTGTGCTCGTGTTCGCCATTCCAGCCGCTTTATTAGCAATCTCCCTCGTTGGAGAATCAGCACCTTTAACCTCCAGTTCTGTACAGACTGCAATTTATCCTGAGGTTGAACGGGAAGAGGGGCAACCAACGAGAGACTAGCTCTAGGTGTTGGGACAGGCACAGGTCACACTTTTTTCCCATCAGGAAGAAGATTTAACCACAGGCTCAGCCTGCTGCCCAGAAGCAGAATAGGGCCTGAGGCAATCCCGCGCTTTTGCGGCCAGCTCCCAAAAAAGCGAGTTGAAAAATGGAGCTCAGGGACACTGCAATTCACAAACCCGCAGAGTTATAAATGATAACTCTCATCCACAGATATATTGAGGGAAGGCAACGAAGAGGATTTGAAAGCAAGGCAGAATTGCAGGAAACAGGTTTCCGGAGGTAGATTCGAATCGCCCTTAAAGCACATGAAAAGCGGCAAAACGTCGACAATGATGCCCTTGGCCAAAAAGTGCGTATGCATTTTTTCCTGATTATATTCAGGAAAAAACGCATACGCCCTTTTTGGCCAACCAAGCAACCTGGAAAGGCTAATCAGCGCTACAAAGAAGTCTCGCTTCCCATCGGTCAAAAGGGCCATGCTGCAAAAAGTGTCAAAACCAGAAATGCAGGACAGGCCATGGAGAAATGGCAGCCTTGCTACGCTGATGGGCGGGATGTAAATTGCCAACAGACACTCTGGAGAAGTGTACGGTGTGTCGTGAAACATCGAAAAAACACAGCTTAGGGAGCATAGGGCACGTCCACTCATGGGCGTATAAATTGGGAAAACTAAAAATCAGCAAGACACAGGCACCCCAAAGTTTAGGGCTGCTCTGTTGACAAGAACCTCCAATTCATCACACCTTAAATATCCCAGGAAAGAGAAAAATGCATAAAGAAGTTGTGGTCCTTATGTACAATGGAATATCACTCAGACATGAAATCAAAGTCATAAGGCTAGTAGAAGCAAGATGAGTGGATTTAGGTACGACGATTCTAAGTGAAATAAGTCACACAGAAAAAGACACTTATCATAAGCTATCACTTATAGAGGGAATGTAAAAACCGCTACACTTGAACTGAATTACAAAACAGAACAGAGTCACACGTTTAGAAAACACACTATGGCTGCTTAACGGGAAAGGTGAGGTGGGGTGATGCATAAAACAAGGGTTTCAAATTCGCTCAGATACCGTTCCATACACCCAATATGTAATAGACAAGACCTACTCCTTGCTCAGTGAACTGGACTCAACACCCCCTATTCACCGCACAAGAATATATCTGACTAGTAAGAATCTTAAAACCTATGTATTGATATTTCACTGGAAGTGTGTCAAGTGGGGGTAAAGCAGCATAAACACAGCAGTGAAAAGCAGCTAAACCCCATTTTAAAAATAAATTACTTTTATAAACCCATGAAACAAAGAGAGTGAAAGACAGAGAAATTCTTACATAATTCGTTCAGGGGCTGTGATGCAACGTGGACTGACCATATCTAGACCCACAGCTAGATGAGACATAAGGGTGGACACTCTTGGGGCTGAGAGGTTTGGTGAGGTTGGGTGGGCAAACGCAGTCCCTTTAAAGTAATACTGCATCGTACCCATCCCATGGATCCCAAATCTCCAGGTTCAAGGGCATCTTCCTACATCGAAAACATGCGTGAGAAACCCAGAAGATGGTACACCGTCTCATCGGGAAAGGTTCCTGAAACGCACCTCACTTCTCATCTCCTTGTGCTCGTGTTCGCCATTCCAGCCTCTTTATTAGCAATCTCCCTCGTTGGAGAATCAGCACCTTTAACCTCCAGTTCTGTACAGACTGCAATTTATCCTGAGGTTGAACGGGAAGAGGGGCAACCAACGAGAGACTAGCTCTAGGTGTTGGGACAGGCACAGGTCACACTTTTTTCCCATCAGGAAGAAGATTTAACCACAGGCTCAGCCTGCCGCCCAGAAGCAGAATAGGGCCTGAGGCAATCCCGCGCTTTTGCGGCCAGCTCCCAAAAAAGCGAGTTGAAAAATGGAGCTCAGGGACACTGCAATTCACAAACCCGCAGATTTATAAATGATAACTCTCATCCACAGATATATTGAGGGAAGGCAACGAAGAGGATTTGAAAGCAAGGCAGAATTGCAGGAAACAGGTTTCAGGAGGTAGATTCGAATCGCCTTTAAAGCACATGAAAAGCAGCAAAACGTCGACAGCGATGCCCTTGGCCAAAAAGGGCGTATGCGTTTTTTCCTGAATGTATTCAGGAAAAAACGCATACGCCCTTTTTGGCCAACCAAGCAACCTGGAAAGGCAAATCAGCGCTACAAAGAAGTCTCGCTTCCCATCGGTCAAAAGGGCCATGCTGCAAAAAGTGTCAAAACCAGAAATGCAGGACAGGCCATGGAGAAATTGCAGCCTTGCTACGCTGATGGGCGGGATGTAAATTGCCAACAGCCACTCTGGAGAAGTGTGCGGTGTGTCCTGCAACATCGAAAAAACACAGCTTAGGGAGCATAGGGCACGTCCACTCATGGGCGTATAAATTGGGAAAACTAAAAATCAGCAAGACACAGGCACCCCAAAGTTTAGGGCTGCTCTGTTGACAAGAACCTCCACTTCATGACACCTTAAATATCCCAGGAAAGAGAAAAATGGATAAAGAAGTTGTGGTCCTTATGTACAATGGAATATCACTCAGACATGAAATCAATGTCATAAGGCTAGTAGAAGCAAGATGAGTGGATTTAGGTACGACGATTCTAAGTGAAATAAGTCACACAGAAAAAGACACTTATCATAAGCTATCATTTATAGAGGGAATGGAAAAAACCGCTACACTTGAACTGAATTACAAAAGAGAACAGAGTCACACGTTTAGAAAACACACTATGTCTGCTTAACGGGAAAGGTGAGGTGGGGTGATGCATAAAACAAGGGTTTCAAATTCGCTCAGATACCGTTCCATACACCCAATATGTAATAGACAAGACCTACTCCTTGCTCAGTGAACTGGACTCAACACCCCCTATTCACCGCACAAGAATATATGTGACTAGTAAGAATCTTAAAACCTATGTATTGATATCTGTCTGGAAGTGAGTCAAGTGGGTGTAAAGCCGCATAAACACAGCCGTGAAAAGCAGCTAAACCCCATTATAAAAATAAATTACTTTTAAAAACCTGTAAAACAAAGACAGTGAAAGAGAGAGAAATTCTTACAAAATTCGTTCAGAGGCTGTGTTGCAACCTGGATTGACCATGTCTAGACCCACAGCTGGATGAGACATAAGGGTGGACACTCTTGGGGCTGAGAGGTTGGGTGAGATTGGGTGAGCAAACGCAGACCCTTTAAAGTAATACTGCGTGGTACCCATCCCATGGGTCCCAAATCTCCAGGTTCAAGGGCATCTTCCTACATCGAAAACATGCATGAGAAACCCAGAAGATGGTACACCGTGTGATTTTGAAAGGTTTCTAAATCGCACCTCATGTCTCATCTCCTTGTGCTCGGGTTCGCCTTTCCAGCTACTTTACTAGCAATCTCCCTACTTGGAGAATCAGCACCTTTAAGCTCCTGTTCCCTACAGGTTGCAATTTGTCCTGAGGATGAACGGGAAGAGGGGCAACCAATGAGAGACTAGATCTAGGTGTTGGGACAGGCACAGGTCACTGTATTTTCCCATCAGGAAGAAGAATTAACCACAGGCTAATCCTGCCGCCGGGAACCAGAATAGTGCCTGAGGCAATCCAGTGCTTTTGCGGCCAGCTCCCAAAAAAGACAGTTGAAAAATGGAGCTCAGGGGCACTGCAATTCACAAACCCGCTGAGTTATAAATGATAACTCTCGTCCACAAATATATTGAGGGAAGGCAACGAAGAGGATTTGAAAGCAAGGCAGAATTGCAGGAAACAGGTTTCAGGAGGTAGATTCGAATCGCCCTTAAAGCACATGAAAAGCGGCAAAACGTCGACAATGATGCCCTTGGCCAAAAAGTGCGTATGCATTTTTTCCTGATTATATTCAGGAAAAAACGCATACGCCCTTTTTGGCCAACCAAGCAACCTGGAAAGGCTAATCAGCGCTACAAAGAAGTCTCGCTTCCCATCGGTCAAAAGGGCCATGCTGCAAAAAGTGTCAAAACCAGAAATGCAGGACAGGCCATGGAGAAATGGCAGCCTTGCTACGCTGATGGGCGGGATGTAAATTGCCAACAGACACTCTGGAGAAGTGTACGGTGTGTCGTGAAACATCGAAAAAACACAGCTTAGGGAGCATAGGGCACGTCCACTCATGGGCGTATAAATTGGGAAAACTAAATATCAGCAAGACACAGGCACCCCAAAGTTTAGGGCTGCTCTGTTGACAAGAACCTCCAATTCACCACACCTTAAATATCCCAGGAAAGAGAAAAATGCATAAAGAAGTTGTGGTCCTTATGTACAATGGAATATCACTCAGACATGAAATCAAAGTCATAAGGCTAGTAGAAGCAAGATGAGTGGATTTAGGTACGACGATTCTAAGTGAAATAAGTCACACAGAAAAAGACACTTATCATAAGCTATCACTTATAGAGGGAATGTAAAAACCGCTACACTTGAACTGAATTACAAAACAGAACAGAGTCACACGTTTAGAAAACACACTATGGCTGCTTAACGGGAAAGGTGAGGTGGGGTGATGCATAAAACAAGGGTTTCAAATTCGCTCAGATACCGTTCCATACACCCAATATGTAATAGACAAGACCTACTCCTTGCTCAGTGAACTGGACTCAACACCCCCTATTCACCGCACAAGAATATATGTGACTAGTAAGAATCTTAAAACCTATGTATTGATATCTGTCTGGAAGTGAGTCAAGTGGGTGTAAGGCCGCATAAACACAGCCGTGAAAAGCAGCTAAACCCCATTATAAAAATAAATTACTTTTAAAAACCCGTAAAACAAAGACAGTGAAAGAGAGAGAAATTCTTACACAATTCCTTCAGGGGCTGTGATGCAACCTGGATTCACCATATCTAGACCCACAGCTGGATGAGACATAAGGGTGGACACTCTTGGGGCTGAGAGGTTTGGTGAGGTTGGGTGAGCAAACGCAGACCCTTTAAAGTAATAATGCGTGGTACCCATCCCATGGGTCCCAAATCTCCAGGTTCAAGGGCATCTTCCTACATCGAAAACATGCATGAGAAACCCAGAAGATGGTACACCGTGTGATTTTGAAAGGTTTCTAAAACGCACCTCATGTCTCATCTCCTTGTGCTTGGGTTCGCCATTCCAGCTACTTTACTAGCAATCTCCCTACTTGGAGAATCAGCACCTTTAATCTCCTGTTCCCTACAGGTTGCAATTTGTCCTGAGGATGAACGGGAAGAGGGGCAACCAATGAGAGACTAGATCTAGGTGTTGGGACAGGCACAGGTCACTCTATTTTCCCATCAGGAAGAAGAATTAACTACAGGCTCAGCATGCCGAGGGGAACCAAAATAGGGCCTGAGGCAATCCCGCGTTTTTGCGGCCAGCTCCCAAAAAAGCGAGTTGAAAAATGGAGCTCAGGGACACTGCAATTCACAAACCCACAGAGTTATAAATGATAACTCTCGTCCACAAATATATTGAGGGAAGGCAACGAAGAGGATTTGAAAGCAAGGCAGAATTGCAGGAAACAGGTTTCAGGAGGTAGATTCGAATCGCCTTTAAAGCACATGAAAAGCGGCAAAACGTCGACAATGATGCCCTTGGCCAAAAAGGGCGTATGCGTTTTTTCCTGAATATATTCAGGAAAAAACGCATACGCCCTTTTTGGCCAACCAAGCAACCTGGAAAGGCAAATCAGCGCTACAAAGAAGTCTCGCTTCCCATCGGTCAAAAGGGCCATGCTGCAAAAAGTGTCAAAACCAGAAATGCAGGACAGGCCATGGAGAAATGGCAGCCTTGCTACGCTGATGGGCGGGATGTAAATTGCCAACAGCCACTCTGGAGTAGTGTACGGTGTGTCCTGAAACATCTAAAACACACAGCTTAGAGAGCATAGGGCACTTCCACTCATGGGTGTACAAATTGGGAAAACTAAAAATCAGCAAGACACAGGCACCCAAAAGTTTAGGGCTGCTCTGTTGACAAGGACCTCCACTTCATTCCACCTTAAATATCCCAGGAAAGAGAAAAATGGATAAAGAAGTTGAGGTCCTTATGTACAATGGAATATCACTCAGCCATGAAAACAATGTCCTAAGGCTAGTAGCAGCATGATGATTGGATTTAGGTACGACGATTCTAACAGAAATAAGTCACACAGAAAAAGACACTTATCATAAGACATCACTTATAGAGGGAATGTAAAAACCGTTACCCTTGAACTGAATTACAAAACAGAACAGAGTCACACATTTTGAAAACACACTATGGCTGCTTAACGGGAAATGTGATTTGGGGTGATGCATAAATCAAGTGTTTCAAATTATCTCAGATACCGTTCCATACACCCAATATGTAGTAGACAAGACCTACTCCTTGCTCAGTGAACTGGATTCAACACCCCCTATTCACCGCACAAGAATATATCTGACTAGTAAGAATCTTAAAACCTATGTATTGATATTTCACTGGAAGTGTGTCAAGTGGGGGTAAAGCAGCATAAACACAGCAGTGAAAAGCAGCTAAACCCCATTTTAAAAATAAATTACTTTTATAAACCCATGAAACAAAGAGAGTGAAAGACAGAGAAATTCTTACATAATTCGTTCAGGGGCTGTGATGCAACGTGGACTGACCATATCTAGACCCACAGCTAGATGAGACATAAGGGTGGACACTCTTGGGGCTGAGAGGTTTGGTGAGGTTGGGTGGGCAAACGCAGTCCCTTTAAAGTAATACTGCATCGTACCCATCCCATGGATCCCAAATCTCCAGGTTCAAGGGCATCTTCCTACATCGAAAACATGCGTGAGAAACCCAGAAGATGGTACACCGTCTCATCGGGAAAGGTTCCTGAAACGCACCTCACTTCTCATCTCCTTGTGCTCGTGTTCGCCATTCCAGCCGCTTTATTAGCAATCTCCCTCGTTGGAGAATCAGCACCTTTAACCTCCAGTTCTGTACAGACTGCAATTTATCCTGAGGTTGAACGGGAAGAGGGGCAACCAACGAGAGACTAGCTCTAGGTGTTGGGACAGGCACAGGTCACACTTTTTTCCCATCAGGAAGAAGATTTAACCACAGGCTCAGCCTGCTGCCCAGAAGCAGAATAGGGCCTGAGGCAATCCCGCGCTTTTGCGGCCAGCTCCCAAAAAAGCGAGTTGAAAAATGGAGCTCAGGGACACTGCAATTCACAAACCCGCAGAGTTATAAATGATAACTCTCATCCACAGATATATTGAGGGAAGGCAACGAAGAGGATTTGAAAGCAAGGCAGAATTGCAGGAAACAGGTTTCCGGAGGTAGATTCGAATCGCCCTTAAAGCACATGAAAAGCGGCAAAACGTCGACAATGATGCCCTTGGCCAAAAAGTGCGTATGCATTTTTTCCTGATTATATTCAGGAAAAAACGCATACGCCCTTTTTGGCCAACCAAGCAACCTGGAAAGGCTAATCAGCGCTACAAAGAAGTCTCGCTTCCCATCGGTCAAAAGGGCCATGCTGCAAAAAGTGTCAAAACCAGAAATGCAGGACAGGCCATGGAGAAATGGCAGCCTTGCTACGCTGATGGGCGGGATGTAAATTGCCAACAGACACTCTGGAGAAGTGTACGGTGTGTCGTGAAACATCGAAAAAACACAGCTTAGGGAGCATAGGGCACGTCCACTCATGGGCGTATAAATTGGGAAAACTAAAAATCAGCAAGACACAGGCACCCCAAAGTTTAGGGCTGCTCTGTTGACAAGAACCTCCACTTCATGACACCTTAAATATCCCAGGAAAGAGAAAAATGGATAAAGAAGTTGTGGTCCTTATGTACAATGGAATATCACTCAGACATGAAATCAATGTCATAAGGCTAGTAGAAGCAAGATGAGTGGATTTAGGTACGACGATTCTAAGTGAAATAAGTCACACAGAAAAAGACACTTATCATAAGCTATCATTTATAGAGGGAATGGAAAAAACCGCTACACTTGAACTGAATTACAAAAGAGAACAGAGTCACACGTTTAGAAAACACACTATGTCTGCTTAACGGGAAAGGTGAGGTGGGGTGATGCATAAAACAAGGGTTTCAAATTCGCTCAGATACCGTTCCATACACCCAATATGTAATAGACAAGACCTACTCCTTGCTCAGTGAACTGGACTCAACACCCCCTATTCACCGCACAAGAATATATGTGACTAGTAAGAATCTTCAAACCTATGTATTGATATCTGTCTGGAAGTGAGTCAAGTGGGTGTAAAGCCGCATAAACACAGCCGTGAAAAGCAGCTAAACCCCATTATAAAAATAAATTACTTTTAAAAACCCGTAAAACAAAGACAGTGAAAGAGAGAGAAATTCTTACAAAATTCGTTCAGAGGCTGTGTTGCAACCTGGATTGACCATGTCTAGACCCACAGCTGGATGAGACATAAGGGTGGACACTCTTGGGGCTGAGAGGTTGGGTGAGGTTGGGTGAGCAAACGCAGACCCTTTAAAGTAATACTGCGTGGTACCCATCCCATGGGTCCCAAATCTCCAGGTTCAAGGGCATCTTCCTACATCGAAAACATGCATGAGAAACCCAGAAGATGGTACACCGTGTGATTTTGAAAGGTTTCTAAATCGCACCTCATGTCTCATCTCCTTGTGCTCGGGTTCGCCTTTCCAGCTACTTTACTAGCAATCTCCCTACTTGGAGAATCAGCACCTTTAAGCTCCTGTTCCCTACAGGTTGCAATTTGTCCTGAGGATGAACGGGAAGAGGGGCAACCAATGAGAGACTAGATCTAGGTGTTGGGACAGGCACAGGTCACTGTATTTTCCCATCAGGAAGAAGAATTAACCACAGGCTAATCCTGCCGCCGGGAACCAGAATAGTGCCTGAGGCAATCCAGTGCTTTTGCGGCCAGCTCCCAAAAAAGACAGTTGAAAAATGGAGCTCAGGGGCACTGCAATTCACAAACCCGCTGAGTTATAAATGATAACTCTCGTCCACAAATATATTGAGGGAAGGCAACGAAGAGGATTTGAAAGCAAGGCAGAATTGCAGGAAACAGGTTTCAGGAGGTAGATTCGAATCGCCCTTAAAGCACATGAAAAGCGGCAAAACGTCGACAATGATGCCCTTGGCCAAAAAGTGCGTATGCATTTTTTCCTGATTATATTCAGGAAAAAACGCATACGCCCTTTTTGGCCAACCAAGCAACCTGGAAAGGCTAATCAGCGCTACAAAGAAGTCTCGCTTCCCATCGGTCAAAAGGGCCATGCTGCAAAAAGTGTCAAAACCAGAAATGCAGGACAGGCCATGGAGAAATGGCAGCCTTGCTACGCTGATGGGCGGGATGTAAATTGCCAACAGACACTCTGGAGAAGTGTACGGTGTGTCGTGAAACATCGAAAAAACACAGCTTAGGGAGCATAGGGCACATCCACTCATGGGCGTATAAATTGGGAAAACTAAATATCAGCAAGACACAGGCACCCCAAAGTTTAGGGCTGCTCTGTTGACAAGAACCTCCAATTCACCACACCTTAAATATCCCAGGAAAGAGAAAAATGCATAAAGAAGTTGTGGTCCTTATGTACAATGGAATATCACTCAGACATGAAATCAAAGTCATAAGGCTAGTAGAAGCAAGATGAGTGGATTTAGGTACGACGATTCTAAGTGAAATAAGTCACACAGAAAAAGACACTTATCATAAGCTATCACTTATAGAGGGAATGTAAAAACCGCTACACTTGAACTGAATTACAAAACAGAACAGAGTCACACGTTTAGAAAACACACTATGGCTGCTTAACGGGAAAGGTGAGGTGGGGTGATGCATAAAACAAGGGTTTCAAATTCGCTCAGATACCGTTCCATACACCCAATATGTAATAGACAAGACCTACTCCTTGCTCAGTGAACTGGACTCAACACCCCCTATTCACCGCACAAGAATATATGTGACTAGTAAGAATCTTAAAACCTATGTATTGATATCTGTCTGGAAGTGAGTCAAGTGGGTGTAAAGCCGCATAAACACAGCCGTGAAAAGCAGCTAAACCCCATTATAAAAATAAATTACTTTTAAAAACCCGTAAAACAAAGACAGTGAAAGAGAGAGAAATTCTTACACAATTCCTTCAGGGGCTGTGATGCAACCTGGATTCACCATATCTAGACCCACAGCTGGATGAGACATAAGGGTGGACACTCTTGGGGCTGAGAGGTTTGGTGAGGTTGGGTGAGCAAACGCAGACCCTTTAAAGTAATAATGCGTGGTACCCATCCCATGGGTCCCAAATCTCCAGGTTCAAGGGCATCTTCCTACATCGAAAACATGCATGAGAAACCCAGAAGATGGTACACCGTGTGATTTTGAAAGGTTTCTAAAACGCACCTCATGTCTCATCTCCTTGTGCTTGGGTTCGCCATTCCAGCTACTTTACTAGCAATCTCCCTACTTGGAGAATCAGCACCTTTAATCTCCTGTTCCCTACAGGTTGCAATTTGTCCTGAGGATGAACGGGAAGAGGGGCAACCAATGAGAGACTAGATCTAGGTGTTGGGACAGGCACAGGTCACTCTATTTTCCCATCAGGAAGAAGAATTAACTACAGGCTCAGCATGCCGAGGGGAACCAAAATAGGGCCTGAGGCAATCCCGCGTTTTTGCGGCCAGCTCCCAAAAAAGCGAGTTGAAAAATGGAGCTCAGGGACACTGCAATTCACAAACCCACAGAGTTATAAATGATAACTCTCGTCCACAAATATATTGAGGGAAGGCAACGAAGAGGATTTGAAAGCAAGGCAGAATTGCAGGAAACAGGTTTCAGGAGGTAGATTCGAATCGCCTTTAAAGCACATGAAAAGCGGCAAAACGTCGACAATGATGCCCTTGGCCAAAAAGGGCGTATGCGTTTTTTCCTGAATATATTCAGGAAAAAACGCATACGCCCTTTTTGGCCAACCAAGCAACCTGGAAAGGCAAATCAGCGCTACAAAGAAGTCTCGCTTCCCATCGGTCAAAAGGGCCATGCTGCAAAAAGTGTCAAAACCAGAAATGCAGGACAGGCCATGGAGAAATGGCAGCCTTGCTACGCTGATGGGCGGGATGTAAATTGCCAACAGCCACTCTGGAGTAGTGTACGGTGTGTCCTGAAACATCTAAAACACACAGCTTAGAGAGCATAGGGCACTTCCACTCATGGGTGTACAAATTGGGAAAACTAAAAATCAGCAAGACACAGGCACCCAAAAGTTTAGGGCTGCTCTGTTGACAAGGACCTCCACTTCATTCCACCTTAAATATCCCAGGAAAGAGAAAAATGGATAAAGAAGTTGAGGTCCTTATGTACAATGGAATATCACTCAGCCATGAAAACAATGTCCTAAGGCTAGTAGCAGCATGATGATTGGATTTAGGTACGACGATTCTAACAGAAATAAGTCACACAGAAAAAGACACTTATCATAAGACATCACTTATAGAGGGAATGTAAAAACCGTTACCCTTGAACTGAATTACAAAACAGAACAGAGTCACACATTTTGAAAACACACTATGGCTGCTTAACGGGAAATGTGATTTGGGGTGATGCATAAATCAAGTGTTTCAAATTATCTCAGATACCGTTCCATACACCCAATATGTAGTAGACAAGACCTACTCCTTGCTCAGTGAACTGGATTCAACACCCCCTATTCACCGCACAAGAATATATCTGACTAGTAAGAATCTTAAAACCTATGTATTGATATTTCACTGGAAGTGTGTCAAGTGGGGGTAAAGCAGCATAAACACAGCAGTGAAAAGCAGCTAAACCCCATTTTAAAAATAAATTACTTTTATAAACCCATGAAACAAAGAGAGTGAAAGACAGAGAAATTCTTACATAATTCGTTCAGGGGCTGTGATGCAACGTGGACTGACCATATCTAGACCCACAGCTAGATGAGACATAAGGGTGGACACTCTTGGGGCTGAGAGGTTTGGTGAGGTTGGGTGGGCAAACGCAGTCCCTTTAAAGTAATACTGCATCGTACCCATCCCATGGATCCCAAATCTCCAGGTTCAAGGGCATCTTCCTACATCGAAAACATGCGTGAGAAACCCAGAAGATGGTACACCGTCTCATCGGGAAAGGTTCCTGAAACGCACCTCACTTCTCATCTCCTTGTGCTCGTGTTCGCCATTCCAGCCTCTTTATTAGCAATCTCCCTCGTTGGAGAATCAGCACCTTTAACCTCCAGTTCTGTACAGACTGCAATTTATCCTGAGGTTGAACGGGAAGAGGGGCAACCAACGAGAGACTAGCTCTAGGTGTTGGGACAGGCACAGGTCACACATTTTTCCCATCAGGAAGAAGATTTAACCACAGGCTCAGCCTGCCGCCCAGAAGCAGAATAGGGCCTGAGGCAATCCCGCGCTTTTGCGGCCAGCTCCCAAAAAAGCGAGTTGAAAAATGGAGCTCAGGGACACTGCAATTCACAAACCCGCAGATTTATAAATGATAACTCTCATCCACAGATATATTGAGGGAAGGCAACGAAGAGGATTTGAAAGCAAGGCAGAATTGCAGGAAACAGGTTTCAGGAGGTAGATTCGAATCGCCTTTAAAGCACATGAAAAGCAGCAAAACGTCGACAGCGATGCCCTTGGCCAAAAAGGGCGTATGCGTTTTTTCCTGAATGTATTCAGGAAAAAACGCATACGCCCTTTTTGGCCAACCAAGCAACCTGGAAAGGCAAATCAACGCTACAAAGAAGTCTCGCTTCCCATCGGTCAAAAGGGCCATGCTGCAAAAATTGTCAAAACCAGAAATGCAGGACAGGCCATGGAGAAATGGCAGCCTTGCTACGCTGATGGGCGGGATGTAAATTGCCAACAGCCACTCTGGAGAAGTGTGCGGTGTGTCCTGAAACATCGAAAAAACACAGCTTAGGGAGCATAGGGCACGTCCACTCATGGGCGTATAAATTGGGAAAACTAAAAATCAGCAAGACACAGGCACCCCAAAGTTTAGGGCTGCTCTGTTGACAAGAACCTCCACTTCATGACACCTTAAATATCCCAGGAAAGAGAAAAATGGATAAAGAAGTTGTGGTCCTTATGTACAATGGAATATCACTCAGACATGAAATCAATGTCATAAGGCTAGTAGAAGCAAGATGAGTGGATTTAGGTACGACGATTCTAAGTGAAATAAGTCACACAGAAAAAGACACTTATCATAAGCTATCATTTATAGAGGGAATGGAAAAAACCGCTACACTTGAACTGAATTACAAAAGAGAACAGAGTCACACGTTTAGAAAACACACTATGTCTGCTTAACGGGAAAGGTGAGGTGGGGTGATGCATAAAACAAGGGTTTCAAATTCGCTCAGATACCGTTCCATACACCCAATATGTAATAGACAAGACCTACTCCTTGCTCAGTGAACTGGACTCAACACCCCCTATTCACCGCACAAGAATATATGTGACTAGTAAGAATCTTAAAACCTATGTATTGATATCTGTCTGGAAGTGAGTCAAGTGGGTGTAAGGCCGCATAAACACAGCCGTGAAAAGCAGCTAAACCCCATTATAAAAATAAATTACTTTTAAAAACCCGTAAAACAAAGACAGTGAAAGAGAGAGAAATTCTTACACAATTCCTTCAGGGGCTGTGATGCAACCTGGATTCACCATATCTAGACCCACAGCTGGATGAGACATAAGGGTGGACACTCTTGGGGCTGAGAGGTTTGGTGAGGTTGGGTGAGCAAACGCAGACCCTTTAAAGTAATAATGCGTGGTACCCATCCCATGGGTCCCAAATCTCCAGGTTCAAGGGCATCTTCCTACATCGAAAACATGCATGAGAAACCCAGAAGATGGTACACCGTGTGATTTTGAAAGGTTTCTAAAACGCACCTCATGTCTCATCTCCTTGTGCTTGGGTTCGCCATTCCAGCTACTTTACTAGCAATCTCCCTACTTGGAGAATCAGCACCTTTAATCTCCTGTTCCCTACAGGTTGCAATTTGTCCTGAGGATGAACGGGAAGAGGGGCAACCAATGAGAGACTAGATCTAGGTGTTGGGACAGGCACAGGTCACTCTATTTTCCCATCAGGAAGAAGAATTAACTACAGGCTCAGCATGCCGAGGGGAACCAAAATAGGGCCTGAGGCAATCCCGCGTTTTTGCGGCCAGCTCCCAAAAAAGCGAGTTGAAAAATGGAGCTCAGGGACACTGCAATTCACAAACCCACAGAGTTATAAATGATAACTCTCGTCCACAAATATATTGAGGGAAGGCAACGAAGAGGATTTGAAAGCAAGGCAGAATTGCAGGAAACAGGTTTCAGGAGGTAGATTCGAATCGCCTTTAAAGCACATGAAAAGCGGCAAAACGTCGACAATGATGCCCTTGGCCAAAAAGGGCGTATGCGTTTTTTCCTGAATATATTCAGGAAAAAACGCATACGCCCTTTTTGGCCAACCAAGCAACCTGGAAAGGCAAATCAGCGCTACAAAGAAGTCTCGCTTCCCATCTGTCAAAAGGGCCATGCTGCAAAAAGTGTCAAAACCAGAAATGCAGGACAGGCCATGGAGAAATGGCAGCCTTGCTACGCTGATGGGCGGGATGTAAATTGCCAACAGCCACTCTGGAGTAGTGTACGGTGTGTCCTGAAACATCTAAAACACACAGCTTAGAGAGCATAGGGCACTTCCACTCATGGGTGTACAAATTGGGAAAACTAAAAATCAGCAAGACACAGGCACCCAAAAGTTTAGGGCTGCTCTGTTGACAAGGACCTCCACTTCATTCCACCTTAAATATCCCAGGAAAGAGAAAAATGGATAAAGAAGTTGAGGTCCTTATGTACAATGGAATATCACTCAGCCATGAAAACAATGTCCTAAGGCTAGTAGCAGCATGATGATTGGATTTAGGTACGACGATTCTAACAGAAATAAGTCACACAGAAAAAGACACTTATCATAAGACATCACTTATAGAGGGAATGTAAAAACCGTTACCCTTGAACTGAATTACAAAACAGAACAGAGTCACACATTTTGAAAACACACTATGGCTGCTTAACGGGAAATGTGATTTGGGGTGATGCATAAATCAAGTGTTTCAAATTATCTCAGATACCGTTCCATACACCCAATATGTAGTAGACAAGACCTACTCCTTGCTCAGTGAACTGGATTCAACACCCCCTATTCACCGCACAAGAATATATCTGACTAGTAAGAATCTTAAAACCTATGTATTGATATTTCACTGGAAGTGTGTCAAGTGGGGGTAAAGCAGCATAAACACAGCAGTGAAAAGCAGCTAAACCCCATTTTAAAAATAAATTACTTTTATAAACCCATGAAACAAAGAGAGTGAAAGACAGAGAAATTCTTACATAATTCGTTCAGGGGCTGTGATGCAACGTGGACTGACCATATCTAGACCCACAGCTAGATGAGACATAAGGGTGGACACTCTTGGGGCTGAGAGGTTTGGTGAGGTTGGGTGGGCAAACGCAGTCCCTTTAAAGTAATACTGCATCGTACCCATCCCATGGATCCCAAATCTCCAGGTTCAAGGGCATCTTCCTACATCGAAAACATGCGTGAGAAACCCAGAAGATGGTACACCGTCTCATCGGGAAAGGTTCCTGAAACGCACCTCACTTCTCATCTCCTTGTGCTCGTGTTCGCCATTCCAGCCTCTTTATTAGCAATCTCCCTCGTTGGAGAATCAGCACCTTTAACCTCCAGTTCTGTACAGACTGCAATTTATCCTGAGGTTGAACGGGAAGAGGGGCAACCAACGAGAGACTAGCTCTAGGTGTTGGGACAGGCACAGGTCACACTTTTTTCCCATCAGGAAGAAGATTTAACCACAGGCTCAGCCTGCTGCCCAGAAGCAGAATAGGGCCTGAGGCAATCCCGCGCTTTTGCGGCCAGCTCCCAAAAAAGCGAGTTGAAAAATGGAGCTCAGGGACACTGCAATTCACAAACCCGCAGAGTTATAAATGATAACTCTCATCCACAGATATATTGAGGGAAGGCAACGAAGAGGATTTGAAAGCAAGGCAGAATTGCAGGAAACAGGTTTCCGGAGGTAGATTCGAATCGCCCTTAAAGCACATGAAAAGCGGCAAAACGTCGACAATGATGCCCTTGGCCAAAAAGTGCGTATGCATTTTTTCCTGATTATATTCAGGAAAAAACGCATACGCCCTTTTTGGCCAACCAAGCAACCTGGAAAGGCTAATCAGCGCTACAAAGAAGTCTCGCTTCCCATCGGTCAAAAGGGCCATGCTGCAAAAAGTGTCAAAACCAGAAATGCAGGACAGGCCATGGAGAAATGGCAGCCTTGCTACGCTGATGGGCGGGATGTAAATTGCCAACAGACACTCTGGAGAAGTGTACGGTGTGTCGTGAAACATCGAAAAAACACAGCTTAGGGAGCATAGGGCACGTCCACTCATGGGCGTATAAATTGGGAAAACTAAAAATCAGCAAGACACAGGCACCCCAAAGTTTAGGGCTGCTCTGTTGACAAGAACCTCCAATTCATCACACCTTAAATATCCCAGGAAAGAGAAAAATGCATAAAGAAGTTGTGGTCCTTATGTACAATGGAATATCACTCAGACATGAAATCAAAGTCATAAGGCTAGTAGAAGCAAGATGAGTGGATTTAGGTACGACGATTCTAAGTGAAATAAGTCACACAGAAAAAGACACTTATCATAAGCTATCACTTATAGAGGGAATGTAAAAACCGCTACACTTGAACTGAATTACAAAACAGAACAGAGTCACACGTTTAGAAAACACACTATGGCTGCTTAACGGGAAAGGTGAGGTGGGGTGATGCATAAAACAAGGGTTTCAAATTCGCTCAGATACCGTTCCATACACCCAATATGTAATAGACAAGACCTACTCCTTGCTCAGTGAACTGGACTCAACACCCCCTATTCACCGCACAAGAATATATCTGACTAGTAAGAATCTTAAAACCTATGTATTGATATTTCACTGGAAGTGTGTCAAGTGGGGGTAAAGCAGCATAAACACAGCAGTGAAAAGCAGCTAAACCCCATTTTAAAAATAAATTACTTTTATAAACCCATGAAACAAAGAGAGTGAAAGACAGAGAAATTCTTACATAATTCGTTCAGGGGCTGTGATGCAACGTGGACTGACCATATCTAGACCCACAGCTAGATGAGACATAAGGGTGGACACTCTTGGGGCTGAGAGGTTTGGTGAGGTTGGGTGGGCAAACGCAGTCCCTTTAAAGTAATACTGCATCGTACCCATCCCATGGATCCCAAATCTCCAGGTTCAAGGGCATCTTCCTACATCGAAAACATGCGTGAGAAACCCAGAAGATGGTACACCGTCTCATCGGGAAAGGTTCCTGAAACGCACCTCACTTCTCATCTCCTTGTGCTCGTGTTCGCCATTCCAGCCGCTTTATTAGCAATCTCCCTCGTTGGAGAATCAGCACCTTTAACCTCCAGTTCTGTACAGACTGCAATTTATCCTGAGGTTGAACGGGAAGAGGGGCAACCAACGAGAGACTAGCTCTAGGTGTTGGGACAGGCACAGGTCACACTTTTTTCCCATCAGGAAGAAGATTTAACCACAGGCTCAGCCTGCCGCCCAGAAGCAGAATAGGGCCTGAGGCAATCCCGCGCTTTTGCGGCCAGCTCCCAAAAAAGCGAGTTGAAAAATGGAGCTCAGGGACACTGCAATTCACAAACCCGCAGATTTATAAATGATAACTCTCATCCACAGATATATTGAGGGAAGGCAACGAAGAGGATTTGAAAGCAAGGCAGAATTGCAGGAAACAGGTTTCAGGAGGTAGATTCGAATCGCCTTTAAAGCACATGAAAAGCAGCAAAACGTCGACAGCGATGCCCTTGGCCAAAAAGGGCGTATGCGTTTTTTCCTGAATGTATTCAGGAAAAAACGCATACGCCCTTTTTGGCCAACCAAGCAACCTGGAAAGGCAAATCAGCGCTACAAAGAAGTCTCGCTTCCCATCGGTCAAAAGGGCCATGCTGCAAAAAGTGTCAAAACCAGAAATGCAGGACAGGCCATGGAGAAATGGCAGCCTTGCTACGCTGATGGGCGGGATGTAAATTGCCAACAGCCACTCTGGAGAAGTGTGCGGTGTGTCCTGCAACATCGAAAAAACACAGCTTAGGGAGCATAGGGCACGTCCACTCATGGGCGTATAAATTGGGAAAACTAAAAATCAGCAAGACACAGGCACCCCAAAGTTTAGGGCTGCTCTGTTGACAAGAACCTCCACTTCATGACACCTTAAATATCCCAGGAAAGAGAAAAATGGATAAAGAAGTTGTGGTCCTTATGTACAATGGAATATCACTCAGACATGAAATCAATGTCATAAGGCTAGTAGAAGCAAGATGAGTGGATTTAGGTACGACGATTCTAAGTGAAATAAGTCACACAGAAAAAGACACTTATCATAAGCTATCATTTATAGAGGGAATGGAAAAAACCGCTACACTTGAACTGAATTACAAAAGAGAACAGAGTCACACGTTTAGAAAACACACTATGTCTGCTTAACGGGAAAGGTGAGGTGGGGTGATGCATAAAACAAGGGTTTCAAATTCGCTCAGATACCGTTCCATACACCCAATATGTAATAGACAAGACCTACTCCTTGCTCAGTGAACTG
Source organism: Eschrichtius robustus (assembly GCF_028021215.1). NCBI lineage: Eukaryota > Metazoa > Chordata > Mammalia > Artiodactyla > Eschrichtiidae > Eschrichtius > Eschrichtius robustus. The sequence continues at coordinate 1,538,390 of NW_027175647.1, forward strand.
GACTCAACACCCCCTATTCACCGCACAAGAATATATGTGACTAGTAAGAATCTTAAAACCTATGTATTGATATCTGTCTGGAAGTGAGTCAAGTGGGTGTAAAGCCGCATAAACACAGCCGTGAAAAGCAGCTAAACCCCATTATAAAAATAAATTACTTTTAAAAACCCGTAAAACAAAGACAGTGAAAGAGAGAGAAATTCTTACAAAATTCGTTCAGAGGCTGTGTTGCAACCTGGATTGACCATGTCTAGACCCACAGCTGGATGAGACATAAGGGTGGACACTCTTGGGGCTGAGAGGTTGGGTGAGGTTGGGTGAGCAAACGCAGACCCTTTAAAGTAATACTGCGTGGTACCCATCCCATGGGTCCCAAATCTCCAGGTTCAAGGGCATCTTCCTACATCGAAAGCATGCATGAGAAACCCAGAAGATGGTACACCGTGTGATTTTGAAAGGTTTCTAAATCGCACCTCATGTCTCATCTCCTTGTGCTCGGGTTCGCCTTTCCAGCTACTTTACTAGCAATCTCCCTACTTGGAGAATCAGCACCTTTAAGCTCCTGTTCCCTACAGGTTGCAATTTGTCCTGAGGATGAACGGGAAGAGGGGCAACCAATGAGAGACTAGATCTAGGTGTTGGGACAGGCACAGGTCACTGTATTTTCCCATCAGGAAGAAGAATTAACCACAGGCTAATCCTGCCGCCGGGAACCAGAATAGTGCCTGAGGCAATCCAGTGCTTTTGCGGCCAGCTCCCAAAAAAGACAGTTGAAAAATGGAGCTCAGGGGCACTGCAATTCACAAACCCGCTGAGTTATAAATGATAACTCTCGTCCACAAATATATTGAGGGAAGGCAACGAAGAGGATTTGAAAGCAAGGCAGAATTGCAGGAAACAGGTTTCAGGAGGTAGATTCGAATCGCCCTTAAAGCACACGAAAAGCGGCAAAACGTCGACAATGATGCCCTTGGCCAAAAAGTGCGTATGCATTTTTTCCTGATTATATTCAGGAAAAAACGCATACGCCCTTTTTGGCCAACCAAGCAACCTGGAAAGGCTAATCAGCGCTACAAAGAAGTCTCGCTTCCCATCGGTCAAAAGGGCCATGCTGCAAAAAGTGTCAAAACCAGAAATGCAGGACAGGCCATGGAGAAATGGCAGCCTTGCTACGCTGATGGGCGGGATGTAAATTGCCAACAGACACTCTGGAGAAGTGTACGGTGTGTCGTGAAACATCGAAAAAACACAGCTTAGGGAGCATAGGGCACGTCCACTCATGGGCGTATAAATTGGGAAAACTAAATATCAGCAAGACACAGGCACCCCAAAGTTTAGGGCTGCTCTGTTGACAAGAACCTCCAATTCACCACACCTTAAATATCCCAGGAAAGAGAAAAATGCATAAAGAAGTTGTGGTCCTTATGTACAATGGAATATCACTCAGACATGAAATCAAAGTCATAAGGCTAGTAGAAGCAAGATGAGTGGATTTAGGTACGACGATTCTAAGTGAAATAAGTCACACAGAAAAAGACACTTATCATAAGCTATCACTTATAGAGGGAATGTAAAAACCGCTACACTTGAACTGAATTACAAAACAGAACAGAGTCACACGTTTAGAAAACACACTATGGCTGCTTAACGGGAAAGGTGAGGTGGGGTGATGCATAAAACAAGGGTTTCAAATTCGCTCAGATACCGTTCCATACACCCAATATGTAATAGACAAGACCTACTCCTTGCTCAGTGAACTGGACTCAACACCCCCTATTCACCGCACAAGAATATATGTGACTAGTAAGAATCTTAAAACCTATGTATTGATATCTGTCTGGAAGTGAGTCAAGTGGGTGTAAGGCCGCATAAACACAGCCGTGAAAAGCAGCTAAACCCCATTATAAAAATAAATTACTTTTAAAAACCCGTAAAACAAAGACAGTGAAAGAGAGAGAAATTCTTACACAATTCCTTCAGGGGCTGTGATGCAACCTGGATTCACCATATCTAGACCCACAGCTGGATGAGACATAAGGGTGGACACTCTTGGGGCTGAGAGGTTTGGTGAGGTTGGGTGAGCAAACGCAGACCCTTTAAAGTAATAATGCGTGGTACCCATCCCATGGGTCCCAAATCTCCAGGTTCAAGGGCATCTTCCTACATCGAAAACATGCATGAGAAACCCAGAAGATGGTACACCGTGTGATTTTGAAAGGTTTCTAAAACGCACCTCATGTCTCATCTCCTTGTGCTTGGGTTCGCCATTCCAGCTACTTTACTAGCAATCTCCCTACTTGGAGAATCAGCACCTTTAATCTCCTGTTCCCTACAGGTTGCAATTTGTCCTGAGGATGAACGGGAAGAGGGGCAACCAATGAGAGACTAGATCTAGGTGTTGGGACAGGCACAGGTCACTCTATTTTCCCATCAGGAAGAAGAATTAACTACAGGCTCAGCATGCCGAGGGGAACCAAAATAGGGCCTGAGGCAATCCCGCGTTTTTGCGGCCAGCTCCCAAAAAAGCGAGTTGAAAAATGGAGCTCAGGGACACTGCAATTCACAAACCCACAGAGTTATAAATGATAACTCTCGTCCACAAATATATTGAGGGAAGGCAACGAAGAGGATTTGAAAGCAAGGCAGAATTGCAGGAAACAGGTTTCAGGAGGTAGATTCGAATCGCCTTTAAAGCACATGAAAAGCGGCAAAACGTCGACAATGATGCCCTTGGCCAAAAAGGGCGTATGCGTTTTTTCCTGAATATATTCAGGAAAAAACGCATACGCCCTTTTTGGCCAACCAAGCAACCTGGAAAGGCAAATCAGCGCTACAAAGAAGTCTCGCTTCCCATCGGTCAAAAGGGCCATGCTGCAAAAAGTGTCAAAACCAGAAATGCAGGACAGGCCATGGAGAAATGGCAGCCTTGCTACGCTGATGGGCGGGATGTAAATTGCCAACAGCCACTCTGGAGTAGTGTACGGTGTGTCCTGAAACATCTAAAACACACAGCTTAGAGAGCATAGGGCACTTCCACTCATGGGTGTACAAATTGGGAAAACTAAAAATCAGCAAGACACAGGCACCCAAAAGTTTAGGGCTGCTCTGTTGACAAGGACCTCCACTTCATTCCACCTTAAATATCCCAGGAAAGAGAAAAATGGATAAAGAAGTTGAGGTCCTTATGTACAATGGAATATCACTCAGCCATGAAAACAATGTCCTAAGGCTAGTAGCAGCATGATGATTGGATTTAGGTACGACGATTCTAACAGAAATAAGTCACACAGAAAAAGACACTTATCATAAGACATCACTTATAGAGGGAATGTAAAAACCGTTACCCTTGAACTGAATTACAAAACAGAACAGAGTCACACATTTTGAAAACACACTATGGCTGCTTAACGGGAAATGTGATTTGGGGTGATGCATAAATCAAGTGTTTCAAATTATCTCAGATACCGTTCCATACACCCAATATGTAGTAGACAAGACCTACTCCTTGCTCAGTGAACTGGATTCAACACCCCCTATTCACCGCACAAGAATATATCTGACTAGTAAGAATCTTAAAACCTATGTATTGATATTTCACTGGAAGTGTGTCAAGTGGGGGTAAAGCAGCATAAACACAGCAGTGAAAAGCAGCTAAACCCCATTTTAAAAATAAATTACTTTTATAAACCCATGAAACAAAGAGAGTGAAAGACAGAGAAATTCTTACATAATTCGTTCAGGGGCTGTGATGCAACGTGGACTGACCATATCTAGACCCACAGCTAGATGAGACATAAGGGTGGACACTCTTGGGGCTGAGAGGTTTGGTGAGGTTGGGTGGGCAAACGCAGTCCCTTTAAAGTAATACTGCATCGTACCCATCCCATGGATCCCAAATCTCCAGGTTCAAGGGCATCTTCCTACACCGAAAACATGCGTGAGAAACCCAGAAGATGGTACACCATCTCATCGGGAAAGGTTCCTGAAACGCACCTCACTTCTCATCTCCTTGTGCTCGTGTTCGCCATTCCAGCCGCTTTATTAGCAATCTCCCTCGTTGGAGAATCAGCACCTTTAACCTCCAGTTCTGTACAGACTGCAATTTATCCTGAGGTTGAACGGGAAGAGGGGCAACCAACGAGAGACTAGCTCTAGGTGTTGGGACAGGCACAGGTCACACTTTTTTCCCATCAGGAAGAAGATTTAACCACAGGCTCAGCCTGCTGCCCAGAAGCAGAATAGGGCCTGAGGCAATCCCGCGCTTTTGCGGCCAGCTCCCAAAAAAGCGAGTTGAAAAATGGAGCTCAGGGACACTGCAATTCACAAACCCGCAGAGTTATAAATGATAACTCTCATCCACAGATATATTGAGGGAAGGCAACGAAGAGGATTTGAAAGCAAGGCAGAATTGCAGGAAACAGGTTTCCGGAGGTAGATTCGAATCGCCCTTAAAGCACATGAAAAGCGGCAAAACGTCGACAATGATGCCCTTGGCCAAAAAGTGCGTATGCATTTTTTCCTGATTATATTCAGGAAAAAACGCATACGCCCTTTTTGGCCAACCAAGCAACCTGGAAAGGCAAATCAGCGCTACAAAGAAGTCTCGCTTCCCATCGGTCAAAAGGGCCATGCTGCAAAAAGTGTCAAAACCAGAAATGCAGGACAGGCCATGGAGAAATGGCAGCCTTGCTACGCTGATGGGCGGGATGTAAATTGCCAACAGCCACTCTGGAGTAGTGTACGGTGTGTCCTGAAACATCTAAAACACACAGCTTAGAGAGCATAGGGCACTTCCACTCATGGGTGTACAAATTGGGAAAACTAAAAATCAGCAAGACACAGGCACCCAAAAGTTTAGGGCTGCTCTGTTGACAAGGACCTCCACTTCATTCCACCTTAAATATCCCAGGAAAGAGAAAAATGGATAAAGAAGTTGAGGTCCTTATGTACAATGGAATATCACTCAGCCATGAAAACAATGTCCTAAGGCTAGTAGCAGCATGATGATTGGATTTAGGTACGACGATTCTAACAGAAATAAGTCACACAGAAAAAGACACTTATCATAAGACATCACTTATAGAGGGAATGTAAAAACCGTTACCCTTGAACTGAATTACAAAACAGAACAGAGTCACACATTTTGAAAACACACTATGGCTGCTTAACGGGAAATGTGATTTGGGGTGATGCATAAATCAAGTGTTTCAAATTATCTCAGATACCGTTCCATACACCCAATATGTAGTAGACAAGACCTACTCCTTGCTCAGTGAACTGGATTCAACACCCCCTATTCACCGCACAAGAATATATCTGACTAGTAAGAATCTTAAAACCTATGTATTGATATTTCACTGGAAGTGTGTCAAGTGGGGGTAAAGCAGCATAAACACAGCAGTGAAAAGCAGCTAAACCCCATTTTAAAAATAAATTACTTTTATAAACCCATGAAACAAAGAGAGTGAAAGACAGAGAAATTCTTACATAATTCGTTCAGGGGCTGTGATGCAACGTGGACTGACCATATCTAGACCCACAGCTAGATGAGACATAAGGGTGGACACTCTTGGGGCTGAGAGGTTTGGTGAGGTTGGGTGGGCAAACGCAGTCCCTTTAAAGTAATACTGCATCGTACCCATCCCATGGATCCCAAATCTCCAGGTTCAAGGGCATCTTCCTACATCGAAAACATGCGTGAGAAACCCAGAAGATGGTACACCGTCTCATCGGGAAAGGTTCCTGAAACGCACCTCACTTCTCATCTCCTTGTGCTCGTGTTCGCCATTCCAGCCGCTTTATTAGCAATCTCCCTCGTTGGAGAATCAGCACCTTTAACCTCCAGTTCTGTACAGACTGCAATTTATCCTGAGGTTGAACGGGAAGAGGGGCAACCAACGAGAGACTAGCTCTAGGTGTTGGGACAGGCACAGGTCACACTTTTTTCCCATCAGGAAGAAGATTTAACCACAGGCTCAGCCTGCTGCCCAGAAGCAGAATAGGGCCTGAGGCAATCCCGCGCTTTTGCGGCCAGCTCCCAAAAAAGCGAGTTGAAAAATGGAGCTCAGGGACACTGCAATTCACAAACCCGCAGAGTTATAAATGATAACTCTCATCCACAGATATATTGAGGGAAGGCAACGAAGAGGATTTGAAAGCAAGGCAGAATTGCAGGAAACAGGTTTCCGGAGGTAGATTCGAATCGCCCTTAAAGCACATGAAAAGCGGCAAAACGTCGACAATGATGCCCTTGGCCAAAAAGTGCGTATGCATTTTTTCCTGATTATATTCAGGAAAAAACGCATACGCCCTTTTTGGCCAACCAAGCAACCTGGAAAGGCTAATCAGCGCTACAAAGAAGTCTCGCTTCCCATCGGTCAAAAGGGCCATGCTGCAAAAAGTGTCAAAACCAGAAATGCAGGACAGGCCATGGAGAAATGGCAGCCTTGCTACGCTGATGGGCGGGATGTAAATTGCCAACAGACACTCTGGAGAAGTGTACGGTGTGTCGTGAAACATCGAAAAAACACAGCTTAGGGAGCATAGGGCACGTCCACTCATGGGCGTATAAATTGGGAAAACTAAAAATCAGCAAGACACAGGCACCCCAAAGTTTAGGGCTGCTCTGTTGACAAGAACCTCCACTTCATGACACCTTAAATATCCCAGGAAAGAGAAAAATGGATAAAGAAGTTGTGGTCCTTATGTACAATGGAATATCACTCAGACATGAAATCAATGTCATAAGGCTAGTAGAAGCAAGATGAGTGGATTTAGGTACGACGATTCTAAGTGAAATAAGTCACACAGAAAAAGACACTTATCATAAGCTATCATTTATAGAGGGAATGGAAAAAACCGCTACACTTGAACTGAATTACAAAAGAGAACAGAGTCACACGTTTAGAAAACACACTATGTCTGCTTAACGGGAAAGGTGAGGTGGGGTGATGCATAAAACAAGGGTTTCAAATTCGCTCAGATACCGTTCCATACACCCAATATGTAATAGACAAGACCTACTCCTTGCTCAGTGAACTGGACTCAACACCCCCTATTCACCGCACAAGAATATATGTGACTAGTAAGAATCTTAAAACCTATGTATTGATATCTGTCTGGAAGTGAGTCAAGTGGGTGTAAGGCCGCATAAACACAGCCGTGAAAAGCAGCTAAACCCCATTATAAAAATAAATTACTTTTAAAAACCCGTAAAACAAAGACAGTGAAAGAGAGAGAAATTCTTACAAAATTCGTTCAGAGGCTGTGTTGCAACCTGGATTGACCATGTCTAGACCCACAGCTGGATGAGACATAAGGGTGGACACTCTTGGGGCTGAGAGGTTGGGTGAGGTTGGGTGAGCAAACGCAGACCCTTTAAAGTAATACTGCGTGGTACCCATCCCATGGGCCCCAAATCTCCAGGTTCAAGGGCATCTTCCTACATCGAAAACATGCATGAGAAACCCAGAAGATGGTACACCGTGTGATTTTGAAAGGTTTCTAAATCGCACCTCATGTCTCATCTCCTTGTGCTCGGGTTCGCCTTTCCAGCTACTTTACTAGCAATCTCCCTACTTGGAGAATCAGCACCTTTAAGCTCCTGTTCCCTACAGGTTGCAATTTGTCCTGAGGATGAATGGGAAGAGGGGCAACCAATGAGAGACTAGATCTAGGTGTTGGGACAGGCACAGGTCACTGTATTTTCCCATCAGGAAGAAGAATTAACCACAGGCTAATCCTGCCGCCGGGAACCAGAATAGTGCCTGAGGCAATCCAGTGCTTTTGGGGCCAGCTCCCAAAAAAGACAGTTGAAAAATGGAGCTCAGGGGCACTGCAATTCACAAACCCGCTGAGTTATAAATGATAACTCTCGTCCACAAATATATTGAGGGAAGGCAACGAAGAGGATTTGAAAGCAAGGCAGAATTGCAGGAAACAGGTTTCAGGAGGTAGATTCGAATCGCCCTTAAAGCACATGAAAAGCGGCAAAACGTCGACAATGATGCCCTTGGCCAAAAAGTGCGTATGCATTTTTTCCTGATTATATTCAGGAAAAAACGCATACGCCCTTTTTGGCCAACCAAGCAACCTGGAAAGGCTAATCAGCGCTACAAAGAAGTCTCGCTTCCCATCGGTCAAAAGGGCCATGCTGCAAAAAGTGTCAAAACCAGAAATGCAGGACAGGCCATGGAGAAATGGCAGCCTTGCTACGCTGATGGGCGGGATGTAAATTGCCAACAGACACTCTGGAGAAGTGTACGGTGTGTCGTGAAACATCGAAAAAACACAGCTTAGGGAGCATAGGGCACATCCACTCATGGGCGTATAAATTGGGAAAACTAAATATCAGCAAGACACAGGCACCCCAAAGTTTAGGGCTGCTCTGTTGACAAGAACCTCCAATTCACCACACCTTAAATATCCCAGGAAAGAGAAAAATGCATAAAGAAGTTGTGGTCCTTATGTACAATGGAATATCACTCAGACATGAAATCAAAGTCATAAGGCTAGTAGAAGCAAGATGAGTGGATTTAGGTACGACGATTCTAAGTGAAATAAGTCACACAGAAAAAGACACTTATCATAAGCTATCACTTATAGAGGGAATGTAAAAACCGCTACACTTGAACTGAATTACAAAACAGAACAGAGTCACACGTTTAGAAAACACACTATGGCTGCTTAACGGGAAAGGTGAGGTGGGGTGATGCATAAAACAAGGGTTTCAAATTCGCTCAGATACCGTTCCATACACCCAATATGTAATAGACAAGACCTACTCCTTGCTCAGTGAACTGGACTCAACACCCCCTATTCACCGCACAAGAATATATGTGACTAGTAAGAATCTTAAAACCTATGTATTGATATCTGTCTGGAAGTGAGTCAAGTGGGTGTAAGGCCGCATAAACACAGCCGTGAAAAGCAGCTAAACCCCATTATAAAAATAAATTACTTTTAAAAACCCGTAAAACAAAGACAGTGAAAGAGAGAGAAATTCTTACACAATTCCTTCAGGGGCTGTGATGCAACCTGGATTCACCATATCTAGACCCACAGCTGGATGAGACATAAGGGTGGACACTCTTGGGGCTGAGAGGTTTGGTGAGGTTGGGTGAGCAAACGCAGACCCTTTAAAGTAATAATGCGTGGTACCCATCCCATGGGTCCCAAATCTCCAGGTTCAAGGGCATCTTCCTACATCGAAAACATGCATGAGAAACCCAGAAGATGGTACACCGTGTGATTTTGAAAGGTTTCTAAAACGCACCTCATTTCTCATCTCCTTGTGCTTGGGTTCGCCATTCCAGCTACTTTACTAGCAATCTCCCTACTTGGAGAATCAGCACCTTTAAGCTCCTGTTCCCTACAGGTTGCAATTTGTCCTGAGGATGAACGGGAAGAGGGGCAACCAATGAGAGACTAGATCTAGGTGTTGGGACAGGCACAGGTCACTCTATTTTCCCATCAGGAAGAAGAATTAACTACAGGCTCAGCATGCCGAGGGGAACCAAAATAGGGCCTGAGGCAATCCCGCGTTTTTGCGGCCAGCTCCCAAAAAAGCGAGTTGAAAAATGGAGCTCAGGGACACTGCAATTCACAAACCCACAGAGTTATAAATGATAACTCTCGTCCACAAATATATTGAGGGAAGGCAACGAAGAGGATTTGAAAGCAAGGCAGAATTGCAGGAAACAGGTTTCAGGAGGTAGATTCGAATCGCCTTTAAAGCACATGAAAAGTCGCAAATCGTCGACAATGATGCCCTTTGCCAAAAAGGGCGTATGCGTTGTTTCCTGAATATATTCAGGAAAAAACGCATACGCCCTTTTTGGCCAACCAAGCAACCTGGAAAGGCAAATCAGCGCTACAAAGAAGTCTCGCTTCCCATCTGTCAAAAGGGCCATGCTGCAAAAAGTGTCAAAACCAGAAATGCAGGACAGGCCATGGAGAAATGGCAGCCTTGCTACGCTGATGGGCGGGATGTAAATTGCCAACAGCCACTCTGGAGTAGTGTACGGTGTGTCCTGAAACATCTAAAACACACAGCTTAGAGAGCATAGGGCACTTCCACTCATGGGTGTACAAATTGGGAAAACTAAAAATCAGCAAGACACAGGCACCCAAAAGTTTAGGGCTGCTCTGTTGACAAGGACCTCCACTTCATTCCACCTTAAATATCCCAGGAAAGAGAAAAATGGATAAAGAAGTTGAGGTCCTTATGTACAATGGAATATCACTCAGCCATGAAAACAATGTCCTAAGGCTAGTAGCAGCATGATGATTGGATTTAGGTACGACGATTCTAACAGAAATAAGTCACACAGAAAAAGACACTTATCATAAGACATCACTTATAGAGGGAATGTAAAAACCGTTACCCTTGAACTGAATTACAAAACAGAACAGAGTCACACATTTTGAAAACACACTATGGCTGCTTAACGGGAAATGTGATTTGGGGTGATGCATAAATCAAGTGTTTCAAATTATCTCAGATACCGTTCCATACACCCAATATGTAGTAGACAAGACCTACTCCTTGCTCAGTGAACTGGATTCAACACCCCCTATTCACCGCACAAGAATATATCTGACTAGTAAGAATCTTAAAACCTATGTATTGATATTTCACTGGAAGTGTGTCAAGTGGGGGTAAAGCAGCATAAACACAGCAGTGAAAAGCAGCTAAACCCCATTTTAAAAATAAATTACTTTTATAAACCCATGAAACAAAGAGAGTGAAAGACAGAGAAATTCTTACATAATTCGTTCAGGGGCTGTGATGCAACGTGGACTGACCATATCTAGACCCACAGCTAGATGAGACATAAGGGTGGACACTCTTGGGGCTGAGAGGTTTGGTGAGGTTGGGTGGGCAAACGCAGTCCCTTTAAAGTAATACTGCATCGTACCCATCCCATGGATCCCAAATCTCCAGGTTCAAGGGCATCTTCCTACATCGAAAACATGCGTGAGAAACCCAGAAGATGGTACACCGTCTCATCGGGAAAGGTTCCTGAAACGCACCTCACTTCTCATCTCCTTGTGCTCGTGTTCGCCATTCCAGCCGCTTTATTAGCAATCTCCCTCGTTGGAGAATCAGCACCTTTAACCTCCAGTTCTGTACAGACTGCAATTTATCCTGAGGTTGAACGGGAAGAGGGGCAACCAACGAGAGACTAGCTCTAGGTGTTGGGACAGGCACAGGTCACACTTTTTTCCCATCAGGAAGAAGATTTAACCACAGGCTCAGCCTGCTGCCCAGAAGCAGAATAGGGCCTGAGGCAATCCCGCGCTTTTGCGGCCAGCTCCCAAAAAAGCGAGTTGAAAAATGGAGCTCAGGGACACTGCAATTCACAAACCCGCAGAGTTATAAATGATAACTCTCATCCACAGATATATTGAGGGAAGGCAACGAAGAGGATTTGAAAGCAAGGCAGAATTGCAGGAAACAGGTTTCCGGAGGTAGATTCGAATCGCCCTTAAAGCACATGAAAAGCGGCAAAACGTCGACAATGATGCCCTTGGCCAAAAAGTGCGTATGCATTTTTTCCTGATTATATTCAGGAAAAAACGCATACGCCCTTTTTGGCCAACCAAGCAACCTGGAAAGGCAAATCAGCGCTACAAAGAAGTCTCGCTTCCCATCGGTCAAAAGGGCCATGCTGCAAAAAGTGTCAAAACCAGAAATGCAGGACAGGCCATGGAGAAATGGCAGCCTTGCTACGCTGATGGGCGGGATGTAAATTGCCAACAGCCACTCTGGAGAAGTGTGCGGTGTGTCGTGAAACATCGAAAAAACACAGCTTAGGGAGCATAGGGCACGTCCACTCATGGGCGTATAAATTGGGAAAACTAAAAATCAGCAAGACACAGGCACCCCAAAGTTTAGGGCTGCTCTGTTGACAAGAACCTCCAATTCATCACACCTTAAATATCCCAGGAAAGAGAAAAATGCATAAAGAAGTTGTGGTCCTTATGTACAATGGAATATCACTCAGACATGAAATCAAAGTCATAAGGCTAGTAGAAGCAAGATGAGTGGATTTAGGTACGACGATTCTAAGTGAAATAAGTCACACAGAAAAAGACACTTATCATAAGCTATCACTTATAGAGGGAATGTAAAAACCGCTACACTTGAACTGAATTACAAAACAGAACAGAGTCACACATTTTGAAAACACACTATGGCTGCTTAACGGGAAAGGTGAGGTGGGGTGATGCATAAAACAAGGGTTTCAAATTCGCTCAGATACCGTTCCATACACCCAATATGTAATAGACAAGACCTACTCCTTGCTCAGTGAACTGGACTCAACACCCCCTATTCACCGCACAAGAATATATGTGACTAGTAAGAATCTTAAAACCTATGTATTGATATCTGTCTGGAAGTGAGTCAAGTGGGTGTAAGGCCGCATAAACACAGCCGTGAAAAGCAGCTAAACCCCATTATAAAAATAAATTACTTTTAAAAACCCGTAAAACAAAGACAGTGAAAGAGAGAGAAATTCTTACACAATTCCTTCAGGGGCTGTGATGCAACCTGGATTGACCATATCTAGACCCACAGCTGGATGAGACATAAGGGTGGACACTCTTGGGGCTGAGAGGTTTGGTGAGGTTGGGTGAGCAAACGCAGACCCTTTAAAGTAATACTGCGTGGTACCCATCCCATGGGTCCCAAATCTCCAGGTTCAAGGGCATCTTCCTACATCGAAAACATGCATGAGAAACCCAGAAGATGGTACACCGTGTGATTTTGAAAGGTTTCTAAAACGCACCTCATTTCTCATCTCCTTGTGCTCGGTTTCGCCATTCCAGCTACTTTACTAGCAATCTCCCTACTTGGAGAATCAGCACCTTTAAGCTCCTGTTCCCTACAGGTTGCAATTTGTCCTGAGGATGAACGGGAAGCGGGGCAACCAATGAGAGACTAGATCTAGGTGTTGGGACAGGCACAGGTCACTCTATTTTCCCATCAGGAAGAAGAATTAACTACAGGCTCAGCATGCCGAGGGGAACCAAAATAGGGCCTGAGGCAATCCCGCGTTTTTGCGGCCAGCTCCCAAAAAAGCGAGTTGAAAAATGGAGCTCAGGGACACTGCAATTCACAAACCCACAGAGTTATAAATTATAACTCTCATCCACAAATATATTGAGGGAAGGCAACGAAGAGGATTTGAAAGCAAGGCAGAATTGCAGGAAACAGGTTTCAGGAGGTAGATTCGAATCGCCTTTAAAGCACATGAAAAGCGGCAAAACGTCGACAATGATGCCCTTGGCCAAAAAGGGCGTATGCGTTTTTTCCTGAATATATTCAGGAAAAAACGCATACGCCCTTTTTGGCCAACCAAGCAACCTGGAAAGGCAAATCAGCGCTACAAAGAAGTCTCGCTTCCCATCGGTCAAAAGGGCCATGCTGCAAAAAGTGTCAAAACCAGAAATGCAGGACAGGCCATGGAGAAATGGCAGCCTTGCTACGCTGATGGGCGGGATGTAAATTGCCAACAGCCACTCTGGAGTAGTGTACGGTGTGTCCTGAAACATCTAAAACACACAGCTTAGAGAGCATAGGGCACTTCCACTCATGGGTGTACAAATTGGGAAAACTAAAAATCAGCAAGACACAGGCACCCAAAAGTTTAGGGCTGCTCTGTTGACAAGGACCTCCACTTCATTCCACCTTAAATATCCCAGGAAAGAGAAAAATGGATAAAGAAGTTGAGGTCCTTATGTACAATGGAATATCACTCAGCCATGAAAACAATGTCCTAAGGCTAGTAGCAGCATGATGATTGGATTTAGGTACGACGATTCTAACAGAAATAAGTCACACAGAAAAAGACACTTATCATAAGATATCACTTATAGAGGGAATGTAAAAACCGTTACCCTTGAACTGAATTACAAAACAGAACAGAGTCACACATTTTGAAAACACACTATGGCTGCTTAACGGGAAATGTGATTTGGGGTGATGCATAAATCAAGTGTTTCAAATTATCTCAGATACCGTTCCATACACCCAATATGTAGTAGACAAGACCTACTCCTTGCTCAGTGAACTGGATTCAACACCCCCTATTCACCGCACAAGAATATATCTGACTAGTAAGAATCTTAAAACCTATGTATTGATATTTCACTGGAAGTGTGTCAAGTGGGGGTAAAGCAGCATAAACACAGCAGTGAAAAGCAGCTAAACCCCATTTTAAAAATAAATTACTTTTATAAACCCATGAAACAAAGAGAGTGAAAGACAGAGAAATTCTTACATAATTCGTTCAGGGGCTGTGATGCAACGTGGACTGACCATATCTAGACCCACAGCTAGATGAGACATAAGGGTGGACACTCTTGGGGCTGAGAGGTTTGGTGAGGTTGGGTGGGCAAACGCAGTCCCTTTAAAGTAATACTGCATCGTACCCATCCCATGGATCCCAAATCTCCAGGTTCAAGGGCATCTTCCTACATCGAAAACATGCGTGAGAAACCCAGAAGATGGTACACCGTCTCATCGGGAAAGGTTCCTGAAACGCACCTCACTTCTCATCTCCTTGTGCTCGTGTTCGCCATTCCAGCCTCTTTATTAGCAATCTGCCTCGTTGGAGAATCAGCACCTTTAACCTCCAGTTCTGTACAGACTGCAATTTATCCTGAGGTTGAACGGGAAGAGGGGCAACCAACGAGAGACTAGCTCTAGGTGTTGGGACAGGCACAGGTCACACTTTTTTCCCATCAGGAAGAAGATTTAACCACAGGCTCAGCCTGCCGCCCAGAAGCAGAATAGGGCCTGAGGCAATCCCGCGCTCCTGCGGCCAGCTCCCAAAAAAGCGAGTTGAAAAATGGAGCCCAGGGACACTGCCATTCACAAACCCGCAGAGTTATAAATGATAACTCTCGTCCACAGATATATTGAGGGAAGGCAACGAAGAGGATATGAAAGCAAGGCAGAATTGCAGGAAACAGGTTTCAGGAGGTAGATTCGAATCGCCTTTAAAGCACATGAAAAGCAGCAAAACGTCGACAGCGATGCCCTTGGCCAAAAAGGGCGTATGCGTTTTTTCCTGAATGTATTCAGGAAAAAACGCATACGCCCTTTTTGGCCAACCAAGCAACCTGGAAAGGCAAATCAGCGCTACAAAGAAGTCTCGCTTCCCATCGGTCAAAAGGGCCATGCTGCAAAAAGTGTCAAAACCAGAAATGCAAGACAGGCCATGGAGAAATGGCAGCCTTGCTACGCTGATGGGCGGGATGTAAATTGCCAACAGCCACTCTGGAGAAGTGTGCGGTGTGTCCTGAAACATCGAAAAAACACAGCTTAGGGAGCATAGGGCACGTCCACTCATGGGCGTATAAATTGGGAAAACTAAAAATCAGCAAGACACAGGCACCCCAAAGTTTAGGGCTGCTCTGTTGACAAGAACCTCCACTTCATGACACCTTAAATATCCCAGGAAAGAGAAAAATGGATAAAGAAGTTGTGGTCCTTATGTACAATGGAATATCACTCAGACATGAAATCAATGTCATAAGGCTAGTAGAAGCAAGATGAGTGGATTTAGGTACGACGATTCTAAGTGAAATAAGTCACACAGAAAAAGACACTTATCATAAGCTATCATTTATAGAGGGAATGGAAAAAACCGCTACACTTGAACTGAATTACAAAAGAGAACAGAGTCACACGTTTAGAAAACACACTATGTCTGCTTAACGGGAAAGGTGAGGTGGGGTGATGCATAAAACAAGGGTTTCAAATTCGCTCAGATACCGTTCCATACACCCAATATGTAATAGACAAGACCTACTCCTTGCTCAGTGAACTGGACTCAAAACCCCCTATTCACCGCACAAGAATATATCTGAGTAGTAAGAATCTTAAAACCTATGTATTGATATCTGTCTGGAAGTGAGTCAAGTGGGTGTAAAGCCGCATAAACACAGCCGTGAAAAGCAGCTAAACCCCATTATAAAAATAAATTACTTTTAAAAACCCGTAAAACAAAGACAGTGAAAGAGAGAGAAATTCTTACAAAATTCGTTCAGAGGCTGTGTTGCAACCTGGATTGACCATGTCTAGACCCACAGCTGGATGAGACATAAGGGTGGACACTCTTGGGGCTGAGAGGTTGGGTGAGGTTGGGTGAGCAAACGCAGACCCTTTAAAGTAATACTGCGTGGTACCCATCCCATGGGTCCCAAATCTCCAGGTTCAAGGGCATCTTCCTACATCGAAAACATGCATGAGAAACCCAGAAGATGGTACACCGTGTGATTTTGAAAGGTTTCTAAATCGCACCTCATGTCTCATCTCCTTGTGCTCGGGTTCGCCTATCCAGCTACTTTACTAGCAATCTCCCTACTTGGAGAATCAGCACCTTTAAGCTCCTGTTCCCTACAGGTTGCAATTTGTCCTGAGGATGAACGGGAAGAGGGGCAACCAATGAGAGACTAGATCTAGGTGTTGGGACAGGCACAGGTCACTGTATTTTCCCATCAGGAAGAAGAATTAACCACAGGCTAATCCTGCCGCCGGGAACCAGAATAGTGCCTGAGGCAATCCAGTGCTTTTGCGGCCAGCTCCCAAAAAAGACAGTTGAAAAATGGAGCTCAGGGACACTGCAATTCACAAACCCGCTGAGTTATAAATGATAACTCTCGTCCACAAATATATTGAGGGAAGGCAACGAAGAGGATTTAAAAGCAAGGCAGAATTGCAGGAAACAGGTTTCAGGAGGTAGATTCGAATCGCCCTTAAAGCACATGAAAAGCGGCAAAACGTCGACAATGATGCCCTTGGCCAAAAAGTGCGTACGCATTTTTTCCTGATTATATTCAGGAAAAAACGCATACGCCCTTTTTGGCCAACCAAGCAACCTGGAAAGGCTAATCAGCGCTACAAAGAAGTCTCGCTTCCCATCGGTCAAAAGGGCCATGCTGCAAAAAGTGTCAAAACCAGAAATGCAGGACAGGCCATGGAGAAATGGCAGCCTTGCTACGCTGATGGGCGGGATGTAAATTGCCAACAGACACTCTGGAGAAGTGTACGGTGTGTCGTGAAACATCGAAAAAACACAGCTTAGGGAGCATAGGGCACGTCCACTCATGGGCGTATAAATTGGGAAAACTAAATATCAGCAAGACACAGGCACCCCAAAGTTTAGGGCTGCTCTGTTGACAAGAACCTCCAATTCATCACACCTTAAATATCCCAGGAAAGAGAAAAATGCATAAAGAAGTTGTGGTCCTTATGTACAATGGAATATCACTCAGACATGAAATCAAAGTCATAAGGCAAGTAGAAGCAAGATGAGTGGATTTAGGTACGACGATTCTAAGTGAAATAAGTCACACAGAAAAAGACACTTATCATAAGCTATCACTTATAGAGGGAATGTAAAAACCGCTACACTTGAACTGAATTACAAAACAGAACAGAGTCACACATTTTGAAAACACACTATGGCTGCTTAACGGGAAAGGTGAGGTGGGGTGATGCATAAAACAAGGGTTTCAAATTCGCTCAGATACCGTTCCATACACCCAATATGTAATAGACAAGACCTACTCCTTGCTCAGTGAACTGGACTCAACACCCCCTATTCACCGCACAAGAATATATGTGACTAGTAAGAATCTTAAAACCTATGTATTGATATCTGTCTGGAAGTGAGTCAAGTGGGTGTAAGGCCGCATAAACACAGCCGTGAAAAGCAGCTAAACCCCATTATAAAAATAAATTACTTTTAAAAACCCGTAAAACAAAGACAGTGAAAGAGAGAGAAATTCTTACACAATTCCTTCAGGGGCTGTGATGCAACCTGGATTGACCATATCTAGACCCACAGCTGGATGAGACATAAGGGTGGACACTCTTGGGGCTGAGAGGTTTGGTGAGGTTGGGTGAGCAAACGCAGACCCTTTAAAGTAATAATGCGTGGTACCCATCCCATGGGTCCCAAATCTCCAGGTTCAAGGGCATCTTCCTACATCGAAAACATGCATGAGAAACCCAGAAGATGGTACACCGTGTGATTTTGAAAGGTTTCTAAAACGCACCTCATTTCTCATCTCCTTGTGCTTGGGTTCGCCATTCCAGCTACTTTACTAGCAATCTCCCTACTTGGAGAATCAGCACCTTTAAGCTCCTGTTCCCTACAGGTTGCAATTTGTCCTGAGGATGAACGGGAAGCGGGGCAACCAATGAGAGACTAGATCTAGGTGTTGGGACAGGCACAGGTCACTCTATTTTCCCATCAGGAAGAAGAATTAACTACAGGCTCAGCATGCCGAGGGGAACCAAAATAGGGCCTGAGGCAATCCCGCGTTTTTGCGGCCAGCTCCCAAAAAAGCGAGTTGAAAAATGGAGCTCAGGGACACTGCAATTCACAAACCCACAGAGTTATAAATGATAACTCTCGTCCACAAATATATTGAGGGAAGGCAACGAAGAGGATTTGAAAGCAAGGCAGAATTGCAGGAAACAGGTTTCAGGAGGTAGATTCGAATCGCCTTTAAAGCACATGAAAAGCGGCAAAACGTCGACAATGATGCCCTTGGCCAAAAAGGGCGTATGCGTTTTTTCCTGAATATATTCAGGAAAAAACGCATACGCCCTTTTTGGCCAACCAAGCAACCTGGAAAGGCAAATCAGCGCTACAAAGAAGTCTCGCTTCCCATCGGTCAAAAGGGCCATGCTGCAAAAAGTGTCAAAACCAGAAATGCAGGACAGGCCATGGAGAAATGGCAGCCTTGCTACGCTGATGGGCGGGATGTAAATTGCCAACAGCCACT
Organism: Eschrichtius robustus; assembly: GCF_028021215.1. NCBI lineage: Eukaryota > Metazoa > Chordata > Mammalia > Artiodactyla > Eschrichtiidae > Eschrichtius > Eschrichtius robustus. The sequence continues at coordinate 1,557,200 of NW_027175647.1, forward strand.
CTGGAGTAGTGTACGGTGTGTCCTGAAACATCTAAAACACACAGCTTAGAGAGCATAGGGCACTTCCACTCATGGGTGTACAAATTGGGAAAACTAAAAATCAGCAAGACACAGGCACCCAAAAGTTTAGGGCTGCTCTGTTGACAAGGACCTCCACTTCATTCCACCTTAAATATCCCAGGAAAGAGAAAAATGGATAAAGAAGTTGAGGTCCTTATGTACAATGGAATATCACTCAGCCATGAAAACAATGTCCTAAGGCTAGTAGCAGCATGATGATTGGATTTAGGTACGACGATTCTAACAGAAATAAGTCACACAGAAAAAGACACTTATCATAAGATATCACTTATAGAGGGAATGTAAAAACCGTTACCCTTGAACTGAATTACAAAACAGAACAGAGTCACACATTTTGAAAACACACTATGGCTGCTTAACGGGAAATGTGATTTGGGGTGATGCATAAATCAAGTGTTTCAAATTATCTCAGATACCGTTCCATACACCCAATATGTAGTAGACAAGACCTACTCCTTGCTCAGTGAACTGGATTCAACACCCCCTATTCACCGCACAAGAATATATCTGACTAGTAAGAATCTTAAAACCTATGTATTGATATTTCACTGGAAGTGTGTCAAGTGGGGGTAAAGCAGCATAAACACAGCAGTGAAAAGCAGCTAAACCCCATTTTAAAAATAAATTACTTTTATAAACCCATGAAACAAAGAGAGTGAAAGACAGAGAAATTCTTACATAATTCGTTCAGGGGCTGTGATGCAACGTGGACTGACCATATCTAGACCCACAGCTAGATGAGACATAAGGGTGGACACTCTTGGGGCTGAGAGGTTTGGTGAGGTTGGGTGGGCAAACGCAGTCCCTTTAAAGTAATACTGCATCGTACCCATCCCATGGATCCCAAATCTCCAGGTTCAAGGGCATCTTCCTACATCGAAAACATGCGTGAGAAACCCAGAAGATGGTACACCGTCTCATCGGGAAAGGTTCCTGAAACGCACCTCACTTCTCATCTCCTTGTGCTCGTGTTCGCCATTCCAGCCGCTTTATTAGCAATCTCCCTCGTTGGAGAATCAGCACCTTTAACCTCCAGTTCTGTACAGACTGCAATTTATCCTGAGGTTGAACGGGAAGAGGGGCAACCAACGAGAGACTAGCTCTAGGTGTTGGGACAGGCACAGGTCACACTTTTTTCCCATCAGGAAGAAGATTTAACCACAGGCTCAGCCTGCTGCCCAGAAGCAGAATAGGGCCTGAGGCAATCCCGCGCTTTTGCGGCCAGCTCCCAAAAAAGCGAGTTGAAAAATGGAGCTCAGGGACACTGCAATTCACAAACCCGCAGAGTTATAAATGATAACTCTCATCCACAGATATATTGAGGGAAGGCAACGAAGAGGATTTGAAAGCAAGGCAGAATTGCAGGAAACAGGTTTCAGGAGGTAGATTCGAATCGCCCTTAAAGCACATGAAAAGCGGCAAAACGTCGACAATGATGCCCTTGGCCAAAAAGGGCGTATGCATTTTTTCCTGATTATATTCAGGAAAAAACGCATACGCCCTTTTTGGCCAACCAAGCAACCTGGAAAGGCTAATCAGCGCTACAAAGAAGTCTCGCTTCCCATCGGTCAAAAGGGCCATGCTGCAAAAAGTGTCAAAACCAGAAATGCAGGACAGGCCATGGAGAAATGGCAGCCTTGCTACGCTGATGGGCGGGATGTAAATTGCCAACAGACACTCTGGAGAAGTGTACGGTGTGTCGTGAAACATCGAAAAAACACAGCTTAGGGAGCATACGGCACGTCCACTCATGGGCGTATAAATTGGGAAAACTAAAAATCAGCAAGACACAGGCACCCCAAAGTTTAGGGCTGCTCTGTTGACAAGAACCTCCAATTCATCACACCTTAAATATCCCAGGAAAGAGAAAAATGCATAAAGAAGTTGTGGTCCTTATGTACAATGGAATATCACTCAGACATGAAATCAAAGTCATAAGGCTAGTAGAAGCAAGATGAGTGGATTTAGGTATGACGATTCTAAGTGAAATAAGTCACACAGAAAAAGACACTTATCATAAGCTATCACTTATAGAGGGAATGTAAAAACCGCTACACTTGAACTGAATTACAAAACAGAACAGAGTCACACGTTTAGAAAACACACTATGGCTGCTTAATGGGAAAGGTGAGGTGGGGTGATGCATAAAACAAGGGTTTCAAATTCGCTCAGATACCGTTCCATACACCCAATATGTAATAGACAAGACCTACTCCTTGCTCAGTGAACTGGACTCAACACCCCCTATTCACCGCACAAGAATATATGTGACTAGTAAGAATCTTAAAACCTATGTATTGATATCTGTCTGGAAGTGAGTCAAGTGGGTGTAAGGCCGCATAAACACAGCCGTGAAAAGCAGGTAAACCCCATTATAAAAATAAATTACTTTTAAAAACCCGTAAAACAAAGACAGTGAAAGAGAGAGAAATTCTTACACAATTCCTTCAGGGGCTGTGATGCAACCTGGATTGACCATATCTAGACCCACAGCTGGATGAGACATAAGGGTGGACACTCTTGGGGCTGAGAGGTTTGGTGAGGTTGGGTGAGCAAACGCAGACCCTTTAAAGTAATAATGCGTGGTACCCATCCCATGGGTCCCAAATCTCCAGGTTCAAGGGCATCTTCCTACATCGAAAACATGCATGTGAAACCCAGAAGATGGTACACCGTGTGATTTTGAAAGGTTTCTAAAACGCACCTCATTTCTCATCTCCTTGTGCTTGGGTTCGCCATTCCAGTTACTTTACTAGCAATCTCCCTACTTGGAGAATCAGCACCTTTAAGCTCCTGTTCCCTACAGGTTGCAATTTGTCCTGAGGATGAACGGGAAGAGGGGCAACCAATGAGAGACTAGATCTAGGTGTTGGGACAGGCACAGGTCACTCTATTTTCCCATCAGGAAGAAGAATTAACTACAGGCTCAGCATGCCGAGGGGAACCAAAATAGGGCCTGAGGCAATCCCGCGTTTTTGCGGCCAGCTCCCAAAAAAGCGAGTTGAAAAATGGAGCTCAGGGACACTGCAATTCACAAACCCACAGAGTTATAAATGATAACTCTCGTCCACAAATATATTGAGGGAAGGCAACGAAGAGGATTTGAAAGCAAGGCAGAATTGCAGGAAACAGGTTTCAGGAGGTAGATTCGAATCGCCTTTAAAGCACATGAAAAGCGGCAAAACGTCGACAATGATGCCCTTGGCCAAAAAGGGCGTATGCGTTTTTTCCTGAATATATTCAGGAAAAAACGCATACGCCCTTTTTGGCCAACCAAGCAACCTGGAAAGGCAAATCAGCGCTACAAAGAAGTCTCGCTTCCCATCGGTCAAAAGGGCCATGCTGCAAAAAGTGTCAAAACCAGAAATGCAGGACAGGCCATGGAGAAATGGCAGCCTTGCTACGCTGATGGGCGGGATGTAAATTGCCAACAGCCACTCTGGAGTAGTGTACGGTGTGTCCTGAAACATCTAAAACACACAGCTTAGAGAGCATAGGGCACTTCCACTCATGGGTGTACAAATTGGGAAAACTAAAAATCAGCAAGACACAGGCACCCAAAAGTTTAGGGCTGCTCTGTTGACAAGGACCTCCACTTCATTCCACCTTAAATATCCCAGGAAAGAGAAAAATGGATAAAGAAGTTGAGGTCCTTATGTACAATGGAATATCACTCAGCCATGAAAACAATGTCCTAAGGCTAGTAGCAGCATGATGATTGGATTTAGGTACGACGATTCTAACAGAAATAAGTCACACAGAAAAAGACACTTATCATAAGATATCACTTATAGAGGGAATGTAAAAACCGTTACCCTTGAACTGAATTACAAAACAGAACAGAGTCACACATTTTGAAAACACACTATGGCTGCTTAACGGGAAATGTGATTTGGGGTGATGCATAAATCAAGTGTTTCAAATTATCTCAGATACCGTTCCATACACCCAATATGTAGTAGACAAGACCTACTCCTTGCTCAGTGAACTGGATTCAACACCCCCTATTCACCGCACAAGAATATATCTGACTAGTAAGAATCTTAAAACCTATGTATTGATATTTCACTGGAAGTGTGTCAAGTGGGGGTAAAGCAGCATAAACACAGCAGTGAAAAGCAGCTAAACCCCATTTTAAAAATAAATTACTTTTATAAACCCATGAAACAAAGAGAGTGAAAGACAGAGAAATTCTTACATAATTCGTTCAGGGGCTGTGATGCAACGTGGACTGACCATATCTAGACCCACAGCTAGATGAGACATAAGGGTGGACACTCTTGGGGCTGAGAGGTTTGGTGAGGTTGGGTGGGCAAACGCAGTCCCTTTAAAGTAATACTGCATCGTACCCATCCCATGGATCCCAAATCTCCAGGTTCAAGGGCATCTTCCTACATCGAAAACATGCGTGAGAAACCCAGAAGATGGTACACCGTCTCATCGGGAAAGGTTCCTGAAACGCACCTCACTTCTCATCTCCTTGTGCTCGTGTTCGCCATTCCAGCCGCTTTATTAGCAATCTCCCTCGTTGGAGAATCAGCACCTTTAACCTCCAGTTCTGTACAGACTGCAATTTATCCTGAGGTTGAACGGGAAGAGGGGCAACCAACGAGAGACTAGCTCTAGGTGTTGGGACAGGCACAGGTCACACTTTTTTCCCATCAGGAAGAAGATTTAACCACAGGCTCAGCCTGCTGCCCAGAAGCAGAATAGGGCCTGAGGCAATCCCGCGCTTTTGCGGCCAGCTCCCAAAAAAGCGAGTTGAAAAATGGAGCTCAGGGACACTGCAATTCACAAACCCGCAGAGTTATAAATGATAACTCTCATCCACAGATATATTGAGGGAAGGCAACGAAGAGGATTTGAAAGCAAGGCAGAATTGCAGGAAACAGGTTTCAGGAGGTAGATTCGAATCGCCCTTAAAGCACATGAAAAGCGGCAAAACGTCGACAATGATGCCCTTGGCCAAAAAGGGCGTATGCATTTTTTCCTGATTATATTCAGGAAAAAACGCATACGCCCTTTTTGGCCAACCAAGCAACCTGGAAAGGCTAATCAGCGCTACAAAGAAGTCTCGCTTCCCATCGGTCAAAAGGGCCATGCTGCAAAAAGTGTCAAAACCAGAAATGCAGGACAGGCCATGGAGAAATGGCAGCCTTGCTACGCTGATGGGCGGGATGTAAATTGCCAACAGACACTCTGGAGAAGTGTACGGTGTGTCGTGAAACATCGAAAAAACACAGCTTAGGGAGCATACGGCACGTCCACTCATGGGCGTATAAATTGGGAAAACTAAAAATCAGCAAGACACAGGCACCCCAAAGTTTAGGGCTGCTCTGTTGACAAGAACCTCCAATTCATCACACCTTAAATATCCCAGGAAAGAGAAAAATGCATAAAGAAGTTGTGGTCCTTATGTACAATGGAATATCACTCAGACATGAAATCAAAGTCATAAGGCTAGTAGAAGCAAGATGAGTGGATTTAGGTATGACGATTCTAAGTGAAATAAGTCACACAGAAAAAGACACTTATCATAAGCTATCACTTATAGAGGGAATGTAAAAACCGCTACACTTGAACTGAATTACAAAACAGAACAGAGTCACACGTTTAGAAAACACACTATGGCTGCTTAATGGGAAAGGTGAGGTGGGGTGATGCATAAAACAAGGGTTTCAAATTCGCTCAGATACCGTTCCATACACCCAATATGTAATAGACAAGACCTACTCCTTGCTCAGTGAACTGGACTCAACACCCCCTATTCACCGCACAAGAATATATGTGACTAGTAAGAATCTTAAAACCTATGTATTGATATCTGTCTGGAAGTGAGTCAAGTGGGTGTAAGGCCGCATAAACACAGCCGTGAAAAGCAGGTAAACCCCATTATAAAAATAAATTACTTTTAAAAACCCGTAAAACAAAGACAGTGAAAGAGAGAGAAATTCTTACACAATTCCTTCAGGGGCTGTGATGCAACCTGGATTGACCATATCTAGACCCACAGCTGGATGAGACATAAGGGTGGACACTCTTGGGGCTGAGAGGTTTGGTGAGGTTGGGTGAGCAAACGCAGACCCTTTAAAGTAATAATGCGTGGTACCCATCCCATGGGTCCCAAATCTCCAGGTTCAAGGGCATCTTCCTACATCGAAAACATGCATGTGAAACCCAGAAGATGGTACACCGTGTGATTTTGAAAGGTTTCTAAAACGCACCTCATTTCTCATCTCCTTGTGCTTGGGTTCGCCATTCCAGTTACTTTACTAGCAATCTCCCTACTTGGAGAATCAGCACCTTTAAGCTCCTGTTCCCTACAGGTTGCAATTTGTCCTGAGGATGAACGGGAAGAGGGGCAACCAATGAGAGACTAGATCTAGGTGTTGGGACAGGCACAGGTCACTCTATTTTCCCATCAGGAAGAAGAATTAACTACAGGCTCAGCATGCCGAGGGGAACCAAAATAGGGCCTGAGGCAATCCCGCGTTTTTGCGGCCAGCTCCCAAAAAAGCGAGTTGAAAAATGGAGCTCAGGGACACTGCAATTCACAAACCCACAGAGTTATAAATGATAACTCTCGTCCACAAATATATTGAGGGAAGGCAACGAAGAGGATTTGAAAGCAAGGCAGAATTGCAGGAAACAGATTTCAGGAGGTAGATTCGAATCGCCTTTAAAGCACATGAAAAGTGGCAAAACCTCGACAATGATGCCCTTGGCCAAAAAGGGCGTATGCGTTTTTTCCTGAATATATTCAGGAAAAAACGCATACGCCCTTTTTGGCCAACCAAGCAACCTGGAAAGGCAAATCAGCGCTACAAAGAAGTCTCGCTTCCCATCGGTCAAAAGGGCCATGCTGCAAAAAGTGTCAAAACCAGAAATGCAGGACAGGCCATGGAGAAATGGCAGCCTTGCTACGCTGATGGGCGGGATGTAAATTGCCAACAGCCACTCTGGAGTAGTGTACGGTGTGTCCTGAAACATCTAAAACACACAGCTTAGAGAGCATAGGGCACTTCCACTCATGGGTGTACAAATTGGGAAAACTAAAAATCAGCAAGACACAGGCACCCAAAAGTTTAGGGCTGCTCTGTTGACAAGGACCTCCACTTCATTCCACCTTAAATATCCCAGGAAAGAGAAAAATGGATAAAGAAGTTGAGGTCCTTATGTACAATGGAATATCACTCAGCCATGAAAACAATGTCCTAAGGCTAGTAGCAGCATGATGATTGGATTTAGGTACGACGATTCTAACAGAAATAAGTCACACAGAAAAAGACACTTATCATAAGATATCACTTATAGAGGGAATGTAAAAACCGTTACCCTTGAACTGAATTACGAAACAGAACCGAGTCACACATTTTGAAAACACACTATGGCTGCTTAACGGGAAATGTGATTTGGGGTGATGCATAAATCAAGTGTTTCAAATTATCTCAGATACCGTTCCATACACCCAATATGTAGTAGACAAGACCTACTCCTTGCTCAGTGAACTGGATTCAACACCCCCTATTCACCGCACAAGAATATATCTGACTAGTAAGAATCTTAAAACCTATGTATTGATATTTCACTGGAAGTGTGTCAAGTGGGGGTAAAGCAGCATAAACACAGCAGTGAAAAGCAGCTAAACCCCATTTTAAAAATAAATTACTTTTATAAACCCATGAAACAAAGAGAGTGAAAGACAGAGAAATTCTTACATAATTCGTTCAGGGGCTGTGATGCAACGTGGACTGACCATATCTAGACCCACAGCTAGATGAGACATAAGGGTGGACACTCTTGGGGCTGAGAGGTTTGGTGAGGTTGGGTGGGCAAACGCAGTCCCTTTAAAGTAATACTGCATCGTACCCATCCCATGGATCCCAAATCTCCAGGTTCAAGGACATCTTCCTACCTCGAAAACATGCGTGAGAAACCCAGAAGATGGTACACCTTCTCATCGGGAAAGGTTCCTGAAACGCACCTCACTTCTCATCTCCTTGTGCTCGTGTTCGCCATTCCAGCCTCTTTATTAGCAATCTCCCTCGTTGGAGAATCAGCACCTTTAACCTCCAGTTCTGTACAGACTGCAATTTATCCTGAGGTTGAACGGGAAGAGGGGCAACCAACGAGAGACTAGCTCTAGGTGTTGGGACAGGCACAGGTCACACTTTTTTCCCATCAGGAAGAAGATTTAACCACAGGCTCAGCCTGCCGCCCAGAAGCAGAATAGGGCCTGAGGCAATCCCGCGCTTTTGCGGCCAGCTCCCAAAAAAGCGAGTTGAAAAATGGAGCTCAGGGACACTGCAATTCACAAACCCGCAAAGTTATAAATGATAACTCTCATCCACAGATATATTGAGGGAAGGCAACGAAGAGGATTTGAAAGCAAGGCAGAATTGCAGGAAACAGGTTTCAGGAGGTAGATTCGAATCGCCTTTAAAGCACATGAAAAGCAGCAAAACGTCGACAATGATGCCCTTGGCCAAAAAGGGCGTATGCGTTTTTTCCTGAATGTATTCAGGAAAAAACGCATACGCCATTTTTGGCCAACCAAGCAACCTGGAAAGGCAAATCAGCGCTACAAAGAAGTCTCGCTTCCCATCGGTCAAAAGGGCCATGCTGCAAAAAGTGTCAAAACCAGAAATGCAGGACAGGCCATGGAGAAATGGCAGCCTTGCTACGCTGATGGGCGGGATGTAAATTGCCAACAGCCACTCTGGAGAAGTGTGCGGTGTGTCCTGAAACATCGAAAAAACACAGCTTAGGGAGCATACGGCACGTCCACTCATGGGCCTATAAATTGGGAAAACTAAAAATCAGCAAGACACAGGCACCCCAAAGTTTAGGGCTGCTCTGTTGACAAGAACCTCCACTTCATGACACCTTAAATATCCCAGGAAAGAGAAAAATGGATAAAGAAGTTGTGGTCCTTATGTACAATGGAATATCACTCAGACATGAAATCAATGTCATAAGGCTAGTAGAAGCAAGATGAGTGGATTTAGGTACGACGATTCTAAGTGAAATAAGTCACACAGAAAAAGACACTTATCATAAGCTATCATTTATAGAGGGAATGGAAAAAACCGCTACACTTGAACTGAATTACAAAAGAGAACAGAGTCACACGTTTAGAAAACACACTATGTCTGCTTAACGGGAAAGGTGAGGTGGGGTGATGCATAAAACAAGGGTTTCAAATTCGCTCAGATACCGTTCCATACACCCAATATGTAATAGACAAGACCTACTCCTTGCTCAGTGAACTGGACTCAACACCCCCTATTCACCGCACAAGAATATATCTGAGTAGTAAGAATCTTAAAACCTATGTATTGATATCTGTCTGGAAGTGAGTCAAGTGGGTGTAAAGCCGAATAAATACAGCCGTGAAAAGCAGCTAAACCCCATTATAAAAATAAATTACTTTTAAAAACCCGTAAAACCCGTAACAATAACCCTAACACTAACCCTAAGCTACCCTTGACTGCTTCTGCCTCCAATAGATTTCCTAAGCACTAGTGTTTTAAGGAACAGGTTAAAAAGAGAATCCTAATGAGATTTCTTGATAATGGGTGTGTTCCTTATCTTCTCCTAGTGTCTAAACTCTTCTCCATGGCTGGACACCCAAATAATATACCTTGACGTGCTAAGGGGTATCTAGAGAGTGGGATAGGTTTAATAACTACCCTAACCCTAACGCGTACCCTAACCCTAACCCCTACCATAACCCTAACACGTACCCTAATCCTAACCCGTACCCTAAACCGAGCCCTAACCCTCAAACTAACCCTATCCCTAACCCTAACCCATACCCTACGCCGTACCCGAACCCGTACCCAAACCCATACCCTAACCCTAACCCTAACCCTAACCCTAACCCTAACCCTAAGCTACCCTTGACTGCTTCTGCCTCCAATAGATTTCCTAAGCACTAGTGTTTTAAGGAACAGGTTAAAAAGAGAATCCTAATGTGATTTCTTTATAATGGGTGTGTTCCTTATCTTCTCCTAGTGTCTAAACTCTTCTCCATGGCTGGACCCCCAAATAATATTCCTTGACGTGCTAAGGGGTATTTAGAGAGTGGGATAGGTTTAATAACTACCCTAACCCTAACGCGTACCCTAACCCTAACACGTACCGTAATCCTAACCCGTACCCTAAACCGAACCCTAACCCTCAAACTAACCCTAACCCTAACCCTAACCCATACCCTACGCCGTACCCGAACCCATACCCGAACCCGTACCCTAAGCCGTAACCTAAAGCTAACCCTAACCCTAACCCTAACCCTAACCCTAAGCTACCCTTGACTGCTTCTGCCTCCAATAGATTTCCTAAGCACTAGTGTTTTAAGGAACAGGTTAAAAAGAGAATCCTAATGTGATTTCTTGATAATGGGTGTGTTCCTTATCTTCTCCTAGTGTCTAAACTCTTCTCCATGGCTGGACCCCCAAATAATATTCTTTGACGTGCTAAGGGGTATCTAGAGAGTGGGATAGGTTTAATAACTACACTAACCCTAACGCGTACCCTAACCCTAACCCCTACCCTAACCCTAACACGTACCCTAATCCTAACCCGTAACCTAAACCGAGCCCTAACCCTCAAACTAACCCTAACCCTAACCCTAACCCATACCCTACGCTGTACCCGAACCCAGATCCGAACCCGTACCCTAAGCCGTACCCTAAACCTAACCCTAACCCTAACCCTAACCCATACCCTACGCTGTACCCGAACCCAGATCCGAACCCGTACCCTAAGCCGTACCCTAACCCTAACCCTAACCCTAACCCTAACCCTAAGCTACCCTTGACTGCTTCTGCCTCCAATAGATTTCCTAAGCACTAGTGTATTAAGGAACAGGTTAAAAAGAGAATCCTAATGTGATTTCAGGATAATGGGTGTGTTCCTTATCTTCTCCTAGTGTCTAAACTCTTCTCCATGGCTGGACCCCCAAATAATATTCCTTGACGTGCTAAAGGGTATTTAGAGAGTGGGATAGGTTTAATAACTACCCTAACCCTAACGCGTACCCTAAGCCTAACACGTACCCTAATCCTAACCCGTACCCTAAACCGAGCCCTAACCCTCAAACTAACCCTAACCCTAACCCTAACCCATACCCTACGCCGTACCCGAACCCGTACCCGAACCCGTACCCTAAGCCGTACCCTAAAGCTAACCCTAACCCTAACCCTAACCCTAACCCTAAGCTACCCTTGACTGCTTCTGCCTCCAATAGATTTCCTAAGCACTAGTGTTTTAAGGAACAGATTAAAAAGAGAATCCTAATGTGATTTCTTGATAATGGGTGTGTTCCTTATCTTCTCCTAGTGTCTAAACTCTTCTCCATGGCTGGACCCCCAAATAATATTCTTTGAAGTGCTAAGGGGTATCTAGAGAGTGGGATAGGTTTAATAACTACACTAACCCTAACGCGTACCCTAACCCTAACCCCTACCCTAACCCTAACACGTACCCTAATCCTAACCCGTAACCTAAACCGAGCCCTAACCCTCAAACTAACCCTAACCCTAACCCTAACCCATACCCTACGCCGTACACGAACCCGTACCCGAACCCGTACCCTAAGCCGTACCCTAACCCTAATCCTAACCATAACCCTAACCCTAACCCTAAGCTACCCTTGACTGCTTCTGCCTCCAATAGATTTCCTAAGCACTAGTGTTTTAAGGAACAGGTTAAAAAGAGAATCCTAATGTGATTTCTTCATAATGGGTGTGTTCCTTATCTTCTCCTAGTGTCTAAACTCTTCTCCAAGGCTGGACCCCCAAATAATATTCCTTGACGTGCTAAGGGGTATCTAGAGAGTGGGATAGGTTTAATAACTACCCTAACCCTAACGCGTACCCTAACCCTAACCTCTACCCTAACCCTAACACGTACACTAATCCTAACCCGTACCCTAAACCGAGCCCTAACCCTCAAACTAACCCTAACCCTAACCCTAACCCATACCCTACGCCATACCCAAACCCGTACCCGAACCCGTACCCGAACCCGTACCCTAAGCCGTACCCTAACCCTAACCCTAACCCTAAGCTACCCTTGACTGCTTCTGCCTCCAATAGATTTCCTAAGCACTAGTGTTTTAAGGAACAGGTTAAAAAGAGAATCCTAATGTGATTTCTTGATAATGGGTGTGTTCCTTATCTTCTCCTAGTGTCTAAACTCTTCTCCATGGCTGGAACCCCAAATAATATTCCTTGACGTGCTAAGGGGTATCTAGAGAGTGGGATAGGTTTAATAACTACCGTAACCCTAACGCGTACCCTAACCCTAACCCCTACACTAACCCTAACACGTACCCTAATCCTAACCCGTACCCTAAACCGAGCCCTAACCCTCAAACTAACCCTAACCCTAACCCTAACCCATACCCTACGCCGTACCCGAACCCGTACCCGAACCCGTACCCGAACCCGTACCCTAACCCTAACCCTAACCCTAACCCTAAGCTACCCTTGACTGCTTCTGCCTCCAATAGATTTCCTAAGCACTAGTGTTTTAAGGAACAGGTTGAAAAGAGAATCCTAATGTGATTTCTTTATAATGGGTGTGTTCCTTATCTTCTCCTAGTGTCTAAACTCTTCTCCATTGCTGGACCCCCAAATAATATTCCTTGACGTGCTAAGGGGTATTTAGAGAGTGGGATAGGTTTAATAACTACACTAACCCTAACGCGTACCCTAACCCTAACCCCTACCCTAACCCTAACACGTACCCTAATCCTAACCCGTAACCTAAACCGAGCCCTAACCCTCAAACTAACCCTAACCCTAACCCTAACCCATACCCTACGCCGTACCCGAACCAGTACCCGAACCCGTACCCTAAGCCGTACCCTAACCCTAACCCTAATCCTAACCCTAACCCTAAGCTACCCTTGACTGCTTCTACCTACAATAGATTTCCTAAGCACTAGTGTATTAAGGAACAGGTTAAAAAGAGAATACTAATGTGATTTCAGGATAATGGGTGTGTTCCTTATCTTCTCCTATTGTCTAAACTCTTCTCCATGGCTGGACCCCCAAATAATATTCCTTGACGTGCTAAGGGGTATCTAGAGAGTGGGATAGGTTTAATAACTACCCTAACCCTAAAGCGTACCCTAACCCTAACCCCTACCCTAACCCTAACACGAACCCTAATCCTAACCCGTACCCTAAACCGAGCCCTAACCTTCAAACTAACCCTAACCCTAACCCTAACCCATACCCTACGCCGTACACGAACCCGTACCCGAACCCGTACCCTAAGCCGTACCCTAACCCTAACCCTAACCCTAACCCTAACCCTAACCCTAAGCCACCCTTGACTGCTTCTGCCTCCAATAGATTTCCTAAGCACTAGTGTTTTAAGGAACAGGTTTAAAAGAGAATCCTAATGTGATTTCTTGATAATGGGTGTGTTCCTTATCTTCCCCTAGTGTCTAAACTCTTCTCCAAGGCTGGACCCCCAAATAATATTCCTTGACGTGATAAGGGGTATCTAGAGAGTGGGATAGGTTTAATAACTACCCTAACCCTAACGCGTACCCTAACCCTAACCTCTACCCTAACCCTAACACGTACACTAATCCTAACCCGTACCCTAAACCGAGCCCTAACCCTCAAACTAACCCTAACCCTAACCCTAACCCATACCCTACGCTGTACCCGAACCCGGACCCGAACCCGTACCCTAAGCCGTACCCTAACCCTAACCCTAACCCTAACCCTAACCCTAAGCTACCCTTGACTGCTTCTGCCTCCAATAGATTTCCTAAGCACTAGTGTATTAAGGAACAGGTTAAAAAGAGAATCCTAATGTGATTTCAGGATAATGGGTGTGTTCCTTATCTTCTCCTAGTGTCTAAACTCTTCTCCATGGCTGGACCCCCAAATAATATTCCTTGACGTGCTAAAGGGTATTTAGAGAGTGGGATAGGTTTAATAACTACCCTAACCCTAACGCGTACCCTAAGCCTAACACGTACCCTAATCCTAACCCGTACCCTAAACCGAGCCCTAACCCTCAAACTAACCCTAACCCTAACCCTAACCCATACCCTACGCCGTACCCGAACCCGTACCCGAACCCGTACCCTAAGCCGTACCCTAAAGCTAACCCTAACCCTAACCCTAACCCTAACCCTAAGCTACCCTTGACTGCTTCTGCCTCCAATAGATTTCCTAATCACTAGTGTTTTAAGGAACAGGTTAAAAAGAGAATCCTAATGTGATTTCTTGATAATGGGTGTGTTCCTTATCTTCTCCTAGTGTCTAAACTCTTCTCCATGGCTGGACCCCCAAATAATATTCTTTGAAGTGCTAAGGGGTATCTAGAGAGTGGGATAGGTTTAATAACTACACTAACCCTAACGCGTAACCTAACCCTAACTACTACCCTAACCCTAACACGTACCCTAATCCTAACCCGTAACCTAAACCGAGCCCTAACCCTCAAACTAACCCTAACCCTAACCCTAACCCATACCCTACGCCGTACCCGAACCAGTACCCGAACCGTACCCTAAGCCGTACCCTAACCCTAACCCTAATCCTAACACTAACCCTAAGCTACCCTTGACTGCTTCTGCCTACAATAGATTTCCTAAGCACTACTGTTTTAAGGAACAGGTTAAAAAGAGAATCCTAATGTGATTTCAGGATAATGGGTGTGTTCCTTATCTTCTCCTATTGTCTAAACTCTTCTCCATGGCTGGACCCCCAAATAATATTCCTTGACGTGCTAAGGGGTATCTAGAGAGTGGGATAGGTTTAATAACTACCCTAACCCTAACGCGTACCCTAACCCTAAACCCTACCCTAACCCTAACACGAACCCTAATCCTAACGCGTACCCTAAACCGAGCCCTAACCTTCAAACTAACCCTAACCCTAACCCTAACCCATACCCTACGCCGTACACGAACCCGTACCCGAACCGGTACCCTAAGCCGTACCCTAACCCTAACCCTAACCATAACCCTAACCCTAACCCTAAGCTACCCTTGACTGCTTCTGCCTCCAATAGATTTCCTAAGCACTAGTGTTTTAAGGAACAGGTTAAAAAGAGAATCCTAATGTGATTTCTTGATAATGGGTGTGTTCCTTATCTTCTCCTAGTGTCTAAACTCTTCTCCATGGCTGGACCCCCAAATAATATTCCTTGACGTGCTAAGGGGTATCTAGAGAGTGGGATAGGTTTAATAACTACCCTAACCCTAACGCGTACCCTAACCCTAACCCCTACCCTAACCCTAACACGTACCCTAATCCTAACCCGTACCCTAAACCGAGCCCTAACCCTCAAACTAACCCTAACCCTAACCCTAACCCATACCGAATGCCGTACCCGAACCCGTACCGGAACCCGTACCCTAACACTAACCCTAACCCTAACCCTAACCCTAACCCTAAGCTACCCTTGACTGCTTCTGCCTCCAATAGATTTCCTAAGCACTAGTGTTTTAAGGAACAGGTTAAAAAGAGAATCCTAATGTGATTTCAGGATAATGGGTGTGTTCCTTATCTTCTCCTAGTGTCTAAACTCTTCTCCATGGCTGGACCCCCAAATAATATTCCTTGACGTGCTAAGGGGTATCTAGAGAGTGGGATAGGTTTAATAACTACCCTAACCCTAACGCGTACCCTAACCCTAACACCTACCCTAAAACTAACACGTACCCTAATCCTAACCCGTACCCTAAACCGAGCCCTAACCCTCAAACTAACCCTAAACCTAACCCTAACCCATACCCTACGCCGTACCCGAACCCGTACCCGAACCCGTACTCTAAGCCTTACCCTAACAATAACCCTAACCCTAACCCTAACCCTAACCCTAAGCTACCCTTGACTGCTTCTGCCTCCAATAGATTTCCTAAGCACTAGTGTTTTAAGGAACAGGTTAAAAAGAGAATCGTAATGTGATTTCTTGATAATGGGTGTGTTCCTTATCTTCTCCTAGTGTCTAAACTCTTCTCCATGGCTTGACCCCCAAATAATATTCCTTGACGTGCTAAGGGGTATCTAGAGAGTGGGATAGGTTTAATAACTACCCTAACCCTAACGCGTACCCTAACCCTAACCTCTACCCTAACCCTAACACGTACAATAATCCTAACCCGTACCCTAAACCGAGCCCTAACCCTCAAACTAACCCTAACCCTAACCCTAACCCATACCCTACGCCGTACCCGAACCCGTACCCGAACCCGTTCCCTAAGCCGTACCCTAACTCTAACCCTAAACCTAACCCTAACCCTAACCCTAAGCTACCCTTCACTGCTTCTGCCTCTAATAGATTTCCTAAGCACTAGTGTATTAAGGAACAGGTTAAAAAGAGAATCCTAATGTGATTTCAGGATAATGGGTGTGTTCCTTATCTTCTCCTAGTGTCTAAACTCTTCTCCATGGCTGGACCCCCAAATAATATTCCTTGACGTGCTAAGGGGTATCTAGAGAGTGGGATAGGTTTAATAACTACCCTAAACCTAACGCGTACCCTAACCCTAACCCCTAACCTAACCCTAACACGAACCCTAATCCTAACCCGTACCCTAAACCGAGCCCTAACCTTCAAACTAACCCTAACCCTAACCCTAACCCATACCCTACGCCGTACACGAACCCGTACCCGAACCCGTACCCTAAGCCGTACCCTAACCCTAACCCTAACCCTAACCCTAACCCTAAGCTACCCTTGACTGCTTCTGCCTCCAATAGATTTCCTAAGCACTAGTGTTTTAAGGAACAGGTTAAAAAGAGAATCCTAATGTGATTTCTTGATAATGGGTGTGTTCCTTATCTTCTCCTAGTGTCTAAACTCTTCTCCATGGCTGGACCCCCAAATAATATTCCTTGACGTGCTAAGGGGTATCTAGAGAGTGGGATAGGTTTAATAACTACCCTAACCCTAACGCGTACCCTAACCCTAACCCCTACCCTAACCCTAACACGTACCCTAATCCTAACCCGTAACCTAAACCGAGCCCTAACCCTCAAACTAACCCTAACCCTAACCCTAAACCATACCCTACGCCATACCCAAACCCGGACCCGAACCCGTACCCTAAGCCGTACCCTAAACCTAAACCTATCCCTAACCCTAACCCTAAGCTACCCTTGACTGCTTCTGCCTCCAATAGATTTCCTTAGCACTAGTGTATTAAGGAACAGGTTAAAAAGAGAATCCTAATGTGATTTCTTGATAATGGGTGTGTTCCTTATCTTCTCCTAGTGTCTAAACTCTTCCCCATGGCTGGACCCCCAAATAATATTCCTTGACGTGCTAAGGGGTATCTAGAGAGTGGGATAGGTTTAATAACTACCCTAACCCTAACGCGTACCCTAACCCTAACACGTACCCTAATCCTAACCCGTACCCTAAACGGAGCCCTAACCCTCAAACTAACCCTAAACCTAACCATAACCCATACCCTACGCCGTACCCGAAGCCGTACCCCAGCCCGTACCCTAAGCCGTACCCTAACACTAACCCTAACCCTAACCCTAAGCTACCCTTGACTGCTTCTGCCTCCAATAGATTTCCTAAGCACTAGTGTTTTAAGGAACAGGTTAAAAAGAGAATCCTAATGTGATTTCTTGATAATGGGTGTGTTCCTTATCTTCTCCTAGTGTCTAAACTCTTCTCCATGGCTGGACCCCCAAATAATATTCCTTGACGTGCTAAGGGGTATCTAGAGAGTGGGATAGGTTTAATAACTACACTAACCCTAACGCGTTCCCTAACCCTAACACCTACCCTAACCCTAACACGTACCCTAATCGTAACCCGTAACCTAAACCGAGCCCTAACCCTCAAACTAACCCTAACCCTAACCCTAAACCATACCCTACGCCGTACCCGAACCAGTACCCGAAACCGTACTCTAAGCCGTACCCTAACCCTAACCCTAATCCTAACCCTAACCCTAAGCTACACTTGACTGCTTCTGCCTACAATAGATTTCCTAAGCACTAGTGTATTAAGGAACAGGTTAAAAAGAGAATCCTAATGTGATTTCAGGATAATGGGTGTGTTCCTTATATTCTCCTATTGTCTAAACTCTTCTCCATGGCTGGACCCCCAAATAATATTCCTTGACGTGCTAAGGGGTATCTAGAGAGTGGGATAGGTTTAATAACTACCCTAACCCTAACCCCTACCCTAACCCTAACACGAACCCTAATCCTAACCCGTACCCTAAACCGAGCCCTAACCTTCAAACTAACCCTAACACTAACCCTAACCCATACCCTACGCCGTACACGAAACCGTACCCGAAGCCGTACCCTAAGCCGTACCCTAACCCTAACCCTAACCCTAACCCTAACCCTAAGCTACCCTTGACTGCTTCTGCCTCCAATAGATTTCCTAAGCACTAGTGTATTAAGGAACAGGTTAAAAAGAGAATCCTAATGTGATTTCAGGATAATGGGTGTGTTCCTTATCTTCTCCTAGTGTCTAAACTCTTCTCCATGGCTGGACCCCCAAATAATATTCCTTGACGTGCTAAAGGGTATTTAGAGAGTGGGATAGGTTTAATAACTACCCTAACCCTAACGCGTACCCTAAGCCTAACACGTACCCTAATCCTAACCCGTACCCTAAACCGAGCCCTAACCCTCAAACTAACCCTAACCCTAACCCTAACCCATAACCTACGCCGTACCCGAACCCGTACCCGAACCCGTACCCTAAGCCGTACCCTAAAGCTAACCCTAACGCTAACCCTAACCCTAACCCTAAGCTACCCTTGACTGCTTCTGCCTCCAATAGATTTCCTAAGCACTAGTGTTTTAAGGAACAGGTTAAAAAGAGAATCCTAATGTGATTTCTTGATAATGGGTGTGTTCCTTATCTTCTCCTAGTGTCTAAACTCTTCTCCATGGCTGGACCCCCAAATAATATTCCTTGACGTGCTAAGGGGTATCTAGAGAGTGGGATAGGTTTAATAACTACCCTAACCCTAACGCGTACCCTAACCCTAACCCCTACCCTAACCCTAACACGTACCCTAATCCTAACCCGTACCCTAAACCGAGCCCTAACCCTCAAACTAACCCTAACCCTAACCCTAACCCATACCCTACGCCATACCGAAACCCGGACCCGAACCCGTACCCTAAGCCGTACCCTAAACCTAAACCTATCCCTAACCCTAACCCTAAGCTACCCTTGACTGCTTCTGCCTCCAATAGATTTCCTAAGCACTAGTGTTTTAAGGAACAGGTTAAAAAGAGAATCCTAATGTGATTTCTTGATAATGGGTGTGTTCCTTATCTTCTCCTAGTGTCTAAACTCTTCCCCATGGCTGGACCCCCAAATAATATTCCTTGACGTGCTAAGGGGTATCTAGAGAGTGGGATAGGTTTAATAACTACCCTAACCCTAACGCGTACCCTAACCCTAACACGTACCCTAATCCTAACCCGTACCCTAAACGGAGCCCTAACCCTCAAACTAACCCTAAACCTAACCATAACCCATACCCTACGCCGTACCCGAAGCCGTACCCGAACCCGTACCCTAAGCCGTACCCTAACACTAACCCTAACCCTAACCCTAAGCTACCCTTGACTGCTTCTGCCTGCAATAGATTTCCTAAGCACTAGTGTTTTAAGGAACAGGTTAAAAAGAGAATCCTAATGTGATTTCTTGATAATGGGTGTGTTCCTTATCTTCTCCTAGTGTCTAAACTCTTCCCCATGGCTGGACCCCCAAATAATATTCCTTGACGTGCTAAGGGGTATCTAGAGAGTGGGATAGGTTTAATAACTACACTAACCCTAACGCGTTCCCTAACCCTAACACCTACCCTAACCCTAACACGTACCCTAATCGTAACCCGTAACCTAAACCGAGCCCTAACCCTCAAACTAACCCTAACCCTAACCCTAAACCATACCCTACGCCGTACCCGAACCAGTACCCGAAACCGTACTCTAAGCCGTACCCTAACCCTAACCCTAATCCTAACCCTAACCCTAAGCTACACTTGACTGCTTCTGCCTACAATAGATTTCCTAAGCACTAGTGTATTAAGGAACAGGTTAAAAAGAGAATCCTAATGTGATTTCAGGATAATGGGTGTGTTCCTTATATTCTCCTATTGTCTAAACTCTTCTCCATGACTGGACCCCCAAATAATATTCCTTGACGTGCTAAGGGGTATCTAGAGAGTGGGATAGGTTTAATAACTACCCTAACCCTAACGCGTACCCTAACCCTAACCCCTACCCTAACCCTAACACGAACCCTAATCCTAACCCGTACCCTAAACCGAGCCCTAACCTTCAAACTAACCCTAACACTAACCCTAAACCATACCCTACGCCGTACACGAAACCGTAACCGAAGCCGTACCCTAAGCCGTACCCTAACCCTAACCCTAACCCTAACCCTAACCCTAAGCTACCCTTGACTGCTTCTGCCTCCAATAGATTTCCTAAGCACTAGTGTATTAAGGAACAGGTTAAAAAGAGAATCCTAATGTGATTTCAGGATAATGGGTGTGTTCCTTATCTTCTCCTAGTGTCTAAACTCTTCTCCATGGCTGGACCCCCAAATAATATTCCTTGACGTGCTAAAGGGTATTTAGAGAGTGGGATAGGTTTAATAACTACCCTAACCCTAACGCGTACCCTAAGCCTAACACGTACCCTAATCCTAACCCGTACCCTAAACCGAGCCCTAACCCTCAAACTAACCCTAACCCTAACCCTAACCCATAACCTACGCCGTACCCGAACCCGTACCCGAACCCGTACCCTAAGCCGTACCCTAAAGCTAACCCTAACGCTAACCCTAACCCTATCCCTAAGCTACCCTTGACTGCTTCTGCCTCCAATAGATTTCCTAAGCACTAGTGTTTTAAGGAACAGGTTAAAAAGAGAATCCTAATGTGATTTCTTGATAATGGGTGTGTTCCTTATCTTCTCCTAGTGTCTAAACTCTTCTCCATGGCTGGACCCCCAAATAATATTCTTTGACGTGCTAAGGGGTATCTAGAGACTGGGATAGGTTTAATAACTACACTAACCCTAACGCGTACCCTAACCCTAACCCCTACCCTAACCCTAACACGTACCCTAATCCTAACCCGTAACCTAAACCGAGCCCTAACACTCAAACTAACCCTAACCCTAACCCTAACCCATACCCTACGCCGTACCCGAACCAGTACCCGAACCCGTACCCTAAGCCGTACCCTAACCCTAACCCTAATCCTAACCCTAACCCTAAGCTACCCTTGACTGCTTCTGACTACAATAGATTTCCTAGACACTAGTGTATTAAGGAAAAGGTTAAAAAGAGAATCCTAATGTGATTTCAGGATAATGGGTGTGTTCCTTATCTTCTCCTATTGTCTAAACTCTTCTCCATGGCTGGACCCCCAAATAATATTCCTTGACGTGCTAAGGGGTATCTAGATAGTGGGATAGGTTTAATAACTACCCTAACCCTAACGCGTACCCTAACCCTAACACCTAACCTAACCCTAACACGAATCCTAATCCTAACCCGTACCCTAAACCGAGCCCTAACCTTCAAACTAACCCTAACCCTAACCCTAACCCATACCCTACGCCGTACACGAACCCGTACCCGAACCCGTACCCTAAGCCGTACCCTAACCCTAACCCTAACCCTAACACTAACCCTAACCCTAAGCTACCCTTGACTGCTTCTGCCTCCAATAAATTTCTTAAGCACTAGTGTTTTAAGGAACAGGTTAAAAAGAGAATCCTAATGTGATTTCTTGATAATGGGTGTGTTCCTTATCTTCTCCTAGTGTCTAAACTCTTCTCCAAGGCTGGACCCCCAAATAATATTCCTTGACGTGCTAAGGGGTATCTATAGAGTGGGATAGGTTTAATAACTACCCTAACCCTAACCCTAACCTCTACCCTAACCCTAACACCTACACTAATCTTAACCCGTACCCTAAACCGAGCCCTAACCCTCAAACTAACCCTAACCCTAACCCTAACCCATACCCTACGCCGTACCCGAACCCGGACCCGAACCCGTACCCTAAGCCGTAGCCTAACCCTAACCCTAACCGTAACCCTAACCCTAAGCTACCCTTGACTGCTTCTGCCTCCAATAGATTTCCTAAGCACTAGTGTATTAAGGAACAGGTTAAAAAGAGAATCCTAATGTGATTTCAGGATAATGGGTGTTTTCCTTATCTTCTCCTAGTGTCTAAACTCTTCTCCATGGCTGGACCCCCAAATAATATTCCTTGACGTGCTAAAGGGTATCTAGAGAGTGGGATAGGTTTAATAACTACCCTAACCCTAACGCGTACCCTAACCCTAACCTCTACCCTAACCCTAACACGTACAATAATCCTAACCCGTACACTAAACCGAGCCCTAACCCTCAAACTAACCCTAACCCTAACCCTAACCCATACCCTATGCCGTACCCGAACCCGTTCCCTAAGCCGTACCCTAACCCTAACCCTAAACCTAACCCTAACCCTAACCCTAAGCTACCCTTCACTGCTTCTGCCTCTAATAGATTTCCTAAGCACTAGTGTATTAAGGAACAGGTTAAAAAGAGAATCCTAATGTGATTTCAGGATAATGGGTGTGTTCCTTATCTTCTCCTAGTGTCTAAACTCTTCTCCATGGCTGGACCCCCAAATAATATTCCTTGACGTGCTAAGGGGTATCTAGAGAGTGGGATAGGTTTAATAACTACCCTAAACCTAACGCGTACCCTAACCCTAACCCCTAACCTAACCCTAACACGAACCCTAATCCTAACCCGTACCCTAAACCGAGCCCTAACCTTCAAACTAACCCTAACCCTAACCCTAACTCATACCCTACGCCATACCCAAACCCGTACCCGAACCCGTACCCGAACCCGTACCCTAAGCCGTACCCTAACCCTAAACCTAACCCTAAGCTACCCTTGACTGCTTCTGCCTCCAATAGATTTCCTAAGCACTAGTGTTTTAAGGAACAGGTTAAAAAGAGAATCCTAATGTGATTTCTTGATAATGGGTGTGTTCCTAATCTTCTCCTAGTGTCTAAACTCTTCCCCATGGCTGGACCCCCAAATAATATTCCTTGACGTGCTAAGGGGTATCTAGAGAGTGGGATAGGTTTAATAACTACCCTAACCCTAACGCGTACCCTAACCCTAACACGTACCCTAATCCTAACCCGTACCCTAAACGGAGCCCTAACCCTCAAAATAACCCTAAACCTAACCATAACCCATACCCTACGCCGTACCCGAAGCCGTACCCGAACCCGTACCCTAAGCCGTACCCTAACACTAACCCTAACCCTAACCCTAAGCTACCCTTGACTGCTTCTGCCTCCAATAGATTTCCTAAGCACTAGTGTTTTAAGGAACAGGTTAAAAAGAGAATCC
The DNA here is from genome assembly GCF_028021215.1 of Eschrichtius robustus. Classification (NCBI taxonomy): domain Eukaryota; kingdom Metazoa; phylum Chordata; class Mammalia; order Artiodactyla; family Eschrichtiidae; genus Eschrichtius; species Eschrichtius robustus. Next base: position 1,580,696 of record NW_027175647.1, read on the forward strand.
TAATGTGATTTCTTGATAATGGGTGTGTTCCTTATCTTCTCCTAGTGTCTAAACTCTTCTCCATGGCTGGACCCCCAAATAATATTCCTTGACGTGCTAAGGGGTATCTAGAGAGTGGGATAGGTTTAATAACTACACTAACCCTAACGCGTTCCCTAACCCTAACACCTACCCTAACCCTAACACGTACCCTAATCCTAACCCGTAACCTAAACCGAGCCCTAACCCTCAAACTAACCCTAACCCTAACCCTAAACCATACCCTACGCCGTACCCGAACCAGTACCCGAACCCGTACCCTAAGCCGTACCCTAACCCTAACCCTAATCCTAACCCTAACCCTAAGCTACACTTGACTGCTTCTGCCTACAATAGATTTCCTAAGCACTAGTGTATTAAGGAACAGGTTAAAAAGAGAATCCTAATGTGATTTCAGGATAATGGGTGTGTTCCTTATATTCTCCTATTGTCTAAACTCTTCTCCATGGCTGGACCCCCAAATAATATTCCTTGACGTGCTAAGGGGTATCTAGAGAGTGGGATAGGTTTAATAACTACCCTAACCCTAACGCGTACCCTAACCCTAACCCCTACCCTAACCCTAACACGAACCCTAATCCTAACCCGTACCCTAAACCGAGCCCTAACCTTCAAACTAACCCTAACCCTAACCCTAACCCATACCCTACGCCGTACACGAAACCGTGCCCGAAGCCGTACCCTAAGCCGTACCCTAACCCTAACCCTAACCCTAACCCTAACCCTAAGCTACCCTTGACTGCTTCTGCCTCCAATAGATTTCCTAAGCACTAGTGTATTAAGGAACAGGTTAAAAAGAGAATCCTAATGTGATTTCAGGATAATGGGTGTGTTCCTTATCTTCTCCTAGTGTCTAAACTCTTCTCCATGGCTGGACCCCCAAATAATATTCCTTGACGTGCTAAAGGGTATTTAGAGAGTGGGATAGGTTTAATAACTACCCTAACCCTAACGCGTACCCTAACCCTAACACGTACCCTAATCCTAACCCGTACCCTAAACCGAGCCCTAACCCTCAAACTAACCCTAACCCTAACCCTAACCCATACCCTACGCCGTACCCGAACCCGTACCCGAACCCGTACCCTAAGCCGTACCCTAAAGCTAACCCTAACGCTATCCCTAACCCTAACCCTAAGCTACCCTTGACTGCTTCTGCCTCCAATAGATTTCCTAAGCACTAGTGTTTTAAGGAACAGGTTAAAAAGAGAATCCTAATGTGATTTCTTGATAATGGGTGTGTTCCTTATCTTCTCCTAGTGTCTAAACTCTTCTCCATGGCTGGACCCCCAAATAATATTCCTTGACGTGCTAAAGGGTATCTAGAGAGTGGGATAGATTTAATAACTACCCTAACCCTAACGCGTACCCTAACCCTAACCCCTACCCTAACCCTAACACGCACCCTAATCCTAACCCGTACCCTAAACCGAGCCCTAACCCTCAAACTAACCCTAACCCTAACCCTAACCCATACCGAACGCCGTACCCAAACCCGTACCAGAACCCGTACCCTAACACTAACCCTAACCCTAACCCTAACCCTAACCCTAACCCTAAGCTACCCTTGACTGCTTCTGCCTCCAATAGATTTCCTAAGCACTAGTGTTTTAAGGAACAGGTTAAAAAGAGAATCCTAATGTGATTTCAGGATAATGGGTGTGTTCCTTATCTTCTCCTAGTGTCTAAACTCTTCTCCATGGCTGGACCCCCAAATAATATTCCTTGACGTGCTAAGGATATCTAGAGAGTGGGATAGGTTTAATAACTACCCTAACCCTAACGCGTACCCTAACCCTAACACCTACCCTAACCCTAACACGAACCCTAATCCTAACCCGTACCCTAAACCGAGCCCTAACCTTCAAACTAACCCTAACCCTAACCCTAACCCATACCCTACGCCGTACACGAACCCGTACCCGAACCCGTACCCTAAGCCGTACCCTAACCCTAACCCTAACCCTAAGCTACCCTTGACTGCTTCTGCCTCCAATAGATTTCCTAAGCACTAGTGTTTTAAGGAACAGGTTAAAAAGAGAATCCTAATGTGATTTCTTGATAATGGGTGTGTTCCTTATCTTCTCCTAGTGTCTAAATTCTTCTCCATGGCTGGACCCCCAAATAATATTCCTTGACGTGCTAAGGGGTATCTAGAGAGTGGGATAGGTTTAATAACTACCGTAACCCTAACGCGTACCCTAACCCTAACCCCTACACTAACCCTAACACGTACCCTAATCCTAACCCGTACCCTAAACCGAGCCCTAACCCTCAAACTAACCCTAACCCTAACCCTAACCCATACCCTACGTCATACCCAAACCCGGACCCGAACCCGTACCCTAAGCCGTACCCTAACCCTAAACCTATCCCTAACCCTAACCCTAAGCTACCCTTGACTGCTTCTGCCTCCAATAGATTTCCTAAGCACTAGTGTATTAAGGAACAGGTTAAAAAGAGAATCCTAATGTGATTTCAGGATAATGGGTGTGTTCCTTATCTTCTCCTAGTGTCTAAACTCTTCTCCATGGCTGGACCCCCAAATAATATTCCTTGACGTGCTAAAGGGTATTTAGAGAGTGGGATAGGTTTAATAACTACCCTAACCCTAACGCGTACCCTAACCCTAACACGTACCCTAATCCTAACCCGTACCCTAAACCGAGCCCTAACCCTCAAACTAACCCTAACCCTAACCCTAACCCATACCCTACGCCGTACCCGAACCCATACCCGAACCCGTACCCTAAGCCGTACCCTAATGCTAACCCTAACGCTATCCCTAACCCTAACCCTAAGCTACCCTTGACTGCTTCTGCCTGCAATAGATTTCCTAAGCACTAGTGTTTTAAGGAACAGGTTAAAAAGAGAATCCTAATGTGATTTCTTGATAATGTGTGTTCCTTATCTTCTCCTAGTGTCTAAACTCTTCTCCATGGCTGGACCCCCAAATAATATTCCTTGACGTGCTAACGGGTATCTAGAGAGTGGGATAGATTTAATAACTACCCTAACCCTAACGCGTACCCTAACCCTAACCCCTACCCTAACCCTAACACGTACCCTAATCCTAACCCGTACCCTAAACCGAGCCCTAACCCTCAAACTAACCCTAACCCTAACCCTAACCCATACCGAACGCCGTACCCAAACCCGTACCAGAACCCGTACCCTAACCCTAACCCTAACCCTAACCCTAAGCTACCCTTGACTGCTTCTGCCTCCAATAGATTTCCTAAGCACTAGTGTTTTAAGGAACAGGTTAAAAAGAGAATCCTAATGTGATTTCAGGATAATGGGTGTGTTCCTTATCTTCTCCTAGTGTCTAAACTCTTCTCCATGGCTGGACCCCCAAATAATATTCCTTGACGTGCTAAGGATATCTAGAGAGTGGGATAGGTTTAATAACTACCCTAACCCTAACGCGTACCCTAACCCTAACACCTACCCTAACCCTAACACGAACCCTAATCCTAACCCGTACCCTAAACCGAGCCCTAACCTTCAAACTAACCCTAACCCTAACCCTAAACCTAACGCGTTCCCTAACCCTAACCCCTACCCTAACCCTAACACGAACCCTAATCCTAACCCGTACCCTAAACCGAGCCCTAAACTTCAAACTAACCCTAACCCTAACCCTAACACATACCCTACGCCGTACACGAACCCGTACCCGAACCCGTACCCTAAGCCGTACCCTAACCCTAACCCTAACCCTAACCGTAACCCTAAGCTACCCTTGACTGCTTCTGCCTCCAATAGATTTCCTAAGCACTAGTGTTTTAAGGAACAGGTTAAAAAGGGAATCCTAATGTGATTTCTTGATAATGGGTGTGTTCCTTATCTTCTCCTAGTGTCTAAACTCTTCTCCATGGCTGGACCCCCAAATAATATTCCTTGACGTGCTAAGGGGTATCTAGAGAGTGGGATAGGTTTAATAACTACACTAACCCTAACGCGTACCCTAACCCTAACCCCTACCCTAACCCTAACACGTACCCTAATCCTAACCCGTAACCTAAACCGAGCCCTAACCCTCAAACTAACCCTAACCCTAACCCTAAACCATACCCTTCGCCGTACCCGAACCAATACCCGAACCCGTACCCTAAGCTGTACCCTAACCCTAACCCTAATCCTAACCCTAACCCTAAGCTACCCTTGACTGCTTCTGCCTACAATAGATTTCCTAAGCACTAGTGTATTGAGGAACAGGTTAAAAAGAGAATCCTAATGTGATTTCAGGATAATGGGTGTGTTCCTTATATTCTCCTATTGTCTAAACTCTTCTCCATGGCTGGACCCCCAAATAATATTCCTTGACGTGCTAAGGGGTATCTAGAGAGTGGGATAGGTTTAATAACTACCCTAACCCTAACGCGTACCCTAACCCTAACCCCTAACCTAACCCTAACACGAACCCTAATCCTAACCCGTACCCTAAACCGAGCCCTAACCTTCAAACTAACCCTAACCCTAACCCTAACCCATACCCTACGCCGTACACGAACCCGTACCAGAACCCGTACCCTAAGCCGTTCCCTAACCCTAACCCTAACCCTAACCCATACCCTACGCCATACCCGAACCCGTACCCGAACCCGTACCCTAAGCCGTACCCTAACCCTAACCCTAACCCTAACCCTAACCCTAACCCTAAGCTACCCTTGACTGCTTCTGCCTCCAATAGATTTCCTAAGCACTAGTGTTTTAAGGAACAGGTTAAAAAGAGAATCCTAATGTGATTTCTTGATAATGGGTGTGTTCCTTATCTTCTCCTAGTGTCTAAACTCTTCTCCATGGCTGGACCCCCAAATAATATTCTTTGACGTGCTAAGGGGTATCTAGAGAGTGGGATAGGTTTAATAACTACACTAACCCTAACGCGTACCCTAACCCTAACCCCTACCCTAACCCTAACACGTACCCTAATCCTAACCCGTAACCTAAACCGAGCCCTAACCCTCAAACTAACCCTAACCCTAACCCTAACCCATACCCTACGCCGTACCCGAACCAGTACCCGAACCCGTACCCTAAGCCGTACCCTAACCCTAACCCTAATCCTAACCCTAAACCTAAGCTACCCTTGACTGCTTCTGCCTACAATAGATTTCCTAAGCACTAGTGTATTAAGGAAAAGGTTAAAAAGAGAATCCTAATGTGATTTCAGGATAATGGGTGTGTTCCTTATCTTCTCCTATTGTCTAAACTCTTCTCCATGGCTGGACCCCCAAATAATATTCCTTGACGTGCTAAGGGGTATCTAGAGAGTGGGATAGGTTTAATAACTACCCTAACCCTAACGCGTACCCTAACCCTAACCCCTACCCTAACCCTAACACGAACCCTAATCCTAACCCGTACCCTAAACCGAGCCCTAACCTTCAAACTAACCCTAACCCTAACCCTAACCCATACCCTACGCCGTACACGAAACCGTACCCGAAGCCGTACCCTAAGCCGTACCCTAACCCTAACCCTAACCCTAACCCTAACCCTAAGCTACCCTTGACTGCTTCTGCCTCCAATAGATTTCCTAAGCACTAGTGTATTAAGGAACAGGTTAAAAAGAGAATCCTAATGTGATTTCAGGATAATGGGTGTGTTCCTTATCTTCTCCTAGTGTCTAAACTCTTCTCCATGGCTGGACCCCCAAATAATATTCCTTGACGTGCTAAAGGGTATTTAGAGAGTGGGATAGGTTTAATAACTACCCTAACCCTAACGCGTACCCTAACCCTAACACGTACCCTAATCCTAACCCGTACCCTAAACCGAGCCCTAACCCTCAAACTAACCCTAACCCTAACCCTAACCCATACCCTACGCCGTACCCGAACCCATACCCGAACCCGTACCCTAAGCCGTACCCTAATGCTAACCCTAACGCTATCCCTAACCCTAACCCTAAGCTACCCTTGACTGCTTCTGCCTGCAATAGATTTCCTAAGCACTAGTGTTTTAAGGAACAGGTTAAAAAGAGAATCCTAATGTGATTTCTTGATAATGTGTGTGTTCCTTATCTTCTCCTAGTGTCTAAACTCTTCTCCATGGCTGGACCCCCAAATAATATTCCTTGACGTGCTAACGGGTATCTAGAGAGTGGGATAGATTTAATAACTACCCTAACCCTAACGCGTACCCTAACCCTAACCCCTACCCTAACCCTAACACGTACCCTAATCCTAACCCGTACCCTAAACCGAGCCCTAACCCTCAAACTAACCCTAACCCTAACCCTAACCCATACCGAACGCCGTACCCAAACCCGTACCAGAACCCGTACCCTAACCCTAACCCTAACCCTAACCCTAAGCTACCCTTGACTGCTTCTGCCTCCAATAGATTTCCTAAGCACTAGTGTTTTAAGGAACAGGTTAAAAAGAGAATCCTAATGTGATTTCAGGATAATGGGTGTGTTCCTTATCTTCTCCTAGTGTCTAAACTCTTCTCCATGGCTGGACCCCCAAATAATATTCCTTGACGTGCTAAGGATATCTAGAGAGTGGGATAGGTTTAATAACTACCCTAACCCTAACGCGTACCCTAACCCTAACACCTACCCTAACCCTAACACGAACCCTAATCCTAACCCGTACCCTAAACCGAGCCCTAACCTTCAAACTAACCCTAACCCTAACCCTAAACCTAACGCGTTCCCTAACCCTAACCCCTACCCTAACCCTAACACGAACCCTAATCCTAACCCGTACCCTAAACCGAGCCCTAACCTTCAAACTAACCCTAACCCTAACCCTAACACATACCCTACGCCGTACACGAACCCGTACCCGAACCCGTACCCTAAGCCGTACCCTAACCCTAACCCTAACCCTAACCGTAACCCTAAGCTACCCTTGACTGCTTCTGCCTCCAATAGATTTCCTAAGCACTAGTGTTTTAAGGAACAGGTTAAAAAGGGAATCCTAATGTGATTTCTTGATAATGGGTGTGTTCCTTATCTTCTCCTAGTGTCTAAACTCTTCTCCATGGCTGGACCCCCAAATAATATTCCTTGACGTGCTAAGGGGTATCTAGAGAGTGGGATAGGTTTAATAACTACACTAACCCTAACGCGTACCCTAACCCTAACCCCTACCCTAACCCTAACACGTACCCTAATCCTAACCCGTAACCTAAACCGAGCCCTAACCCTCAAACTAACCCTAACCCTAACCCTAAACCATACCCTTCGCCGTACCCGAACCAGTACCCGAACCCGTACCCTAAGCTGTACCCTAACCCTAACCCTAATCCTAACCCTAACCCTAAGCTACCCTTGACTGCTTCTGCCTACAATAGATTTCCTAAGCACTAGTGTATTGAGGAACAGGTTAAAAAGAGAATCCTAATGTGATTTCAGGATAATGGGTGTGTTCCTTATATTCTCCTATTGTCTAAACTCTTCTCCATGGCTGGACCCCCAAATAATATTCCTTGACGTGCTAAGGGGTATCTAGAGAGTGGGATAGGTTTAATAACTACCCTAACCCTAACGCGTACCCTAACCCTAACCCCTAACCTAACCCTAACACGAACCCTAATCCTAACCCGTACCCTAAACCGAGCCCTAACCTTCAAACTAACCCTAACCCTAACCCTAACCCATACCCTACGCCGTACACGAACCCGTACCCGAACCCGTACCCTAAGCCGTTCCCTAACCCTAACCCTAACCCTAACCCATACCCTACGCCATACCCGAACCCGTACCCGAACCCGTACCCTAAGCCGTACCCTAACCCTAACCCTAACCCTAACCCTAACCCTAACCCTAAGCTACCCTTGACTGCTTCTGCCTCCAATAATTTTCCTAAGCACTAGTGTTTTAAGGAACAGGTTAAAAAGAGAATCCTAATGTGATTTCTTGATAATGGGTGTGTTCCTTATCTTCTCCTAGTGTCTAAACTCTTCTCCATGGCTGGACCCCCAAATAATATTCTTTGACGTGCTAAGGGGTATCTAGAGAGTGGGATAGGTTTAATAACTACACTAACCCTAACGCGTACCCTAACCCTAACCCCTACCCTAACCCTAACACGTACCCTAATCCTAACCCGTAACCTAAACCGAGCCCTAACCCTCAAACTAACCCTAACCCTAACCCTAACCCATACCCTATGCCGTACCCGAACCAGTACCCGAACCCGTACCCTAAGCCGTACCCTAACCCTAACCCTAATCCTAACCCTAAACCTAAGCTACCCTTGACTGCTTCTGCCTACAATAGATTTCCTAAGCACTAGTGTATTAAGGAAAAGGTTAAAAAGAGAATCCTAATGTGATTTCAGGATAATGGGTGTGTTCCTTATCTTCTCCTATTGTCTAAACTCTTCTCCATGGCTGGACCCCCAAATAATATTCCTTGACGTGCTAAGGGGTATCTAGAGAGTGGGATAGGTTTAATAACTACCCTAACCCTAACGCGTACCCTAACCCTAACACCTAACCTAACCCTAACACGAACCCTAATCCTAACCCGTAACCTAAACCGAGCCCTAACCTTCAAACTAACCCTAACACTAAACCTAACCCATACCCTACGCCGTACACGAACCCGTACCCGAACCCGTAACCTAAGCCGTACCCTAACCCTAACCCTAACCCTTACCCTAACCCTAACCCTAACCCTAAGCTACCCTTGACTGCTTCTGCCTCCAATAGATTTCTTAAGCACTAGTGTTTTAAGGAACAGGTTAAAAAGAGAATCCTAATGTGATTTCTTGATAATGGGTGTGTTCCTTATCTTCTCCTAGTGTCTAAACTCTTCTCCAAGGCTGGACCCCCAAATAATATTCCTTGACGTGCTAAGGGGTATCTAGAGAGTGGGATAGGTTTAAGAACTACCCTAACCCTAACCTCTACCCTAACCCTAACACGTACACTAATCCTAACCAATAACCCTAAACCGAGCCCTAACCCTCAAACTAACCCTAACCCTAACCCTAACCCATACCCTACGCCGTACCCGAACCCGGACCCGAACCCGTACCCTAAGCCGTACCCTAACCCTAACCCTAACCCTAAGCTACCCTTGACTGCTTCTGCCTCCAATAGATTTCCTAAGCACTAGTGTATTAAGGAACAGGTTAAAAAGAGAATCCTAATGTGATTTCAGGATAATGGGTGTGTTCCTTATCTTCTCCTAGTGTCTAAACTCTTCTCCATGGCTGGACCCCCAAATAATATTCATTGACGTGCTAAAGGGTATCTAGAGAGTGGGATAGGTTTAATAACTACCCTAACCCTAACGCGTACCCTAACACTAACACGTACCCTAATCCTAACCCGTACCCTAAACCGAGCCCTAACCCTCAAACTAACACTAACCCTAACCCTAACCCATACCCTACGCCGTACTCGAACCCGTACCCGAACCCGTACCCTAAGCCGTACCCTAACACTAACCCTAACCGTAACCCTAAGCTACCCTTGACTGCTTCTGCCTCCAATAGATTTCCTAAGCACTAGTGTTTTAAGGAACAGGTTAAAAAGAGAATCCTAATGTGATTTCTTGATAATGGGTGTGTTCCTTATCTTCTCCTAGTGTCTAAACTCTTCTCCATGGCTGGACCCCCAAATAATATTCCTTGACGTGCTAAGGGGTATCTAGAGAGTGGGATAGGTTTAATAACTACCCTAAACCTAACGCGTACCCTAACCCTAACCCCTAACCTAACCCTAACACGAACCCTAATCCTAACCCGTACCCTAAACCGAGCCCTAACCTTCAAACTAACCCTAACCCTAACCCTAACCCGTTACCCTACGCCGTACACGAACCCGTACCCGAACCCGTACCCTACGCCGTACCCTAACCCTAACCCTAACCCTAACCCTAACCCTAACCCTAAGCTACCCTTGACTGCTTCTGCCTCCAATAGATTTCCTAAGCACTAGTGTTTTAAGGAACAGGTTAAAAAGAGAATCCTAATGTGATTTCTTGATAATGGGTGTGTTCCTTATCTTCTCCCAGTGTCTAATCTCTTCTCCATGGCTGGACCCCCAAATAATATTCCTTGACGTGCTAAGGGGTATCTAGAGAGTGGGATAGGTTTAATAACTACCCTAACCCTAACGCGTACCCTAACCCTAACCCCTACCCTAACCCTAACACGTACCCTAATCCTAACCCGTAACCTAAACCGAGCCCTAACCCTCAAACTAACCCTAACCCTAACCCTAACCCATACCCTACGCCATACCCAAACCCGGACCCGAACCCGTACCCTAAGCCGTACCCTAACCCTAAACCTATCCCTAACCCTAACCCTAAGCTACCCTTGACTGCTTCTGCCTCCAATAGATTTCCTAAGCACTAGTGTTTTAAGGAACAGGTTAAAAAGAGAATCCTAATGTGATTTCTTGATAATGGGTGTGTTCCTAATCTTCTCCTAGTGTCTAAACTCTTCCCCATGGCTGGACCCCCAAATAATATTCCTTGACGTGCTAAGGGGTATCTAGAGAGTGGGATAGGTTTAATAACTACCCTAACCCTAACGCGTACCCTAACCCTAACACGTACCCTAATCCTAACCCGTACCCTAAACGGAGCCCTAACCCTCAAAATAACCCTAAACCTAACCATAACCCATACCCTACGCCGTACCCGAAGCCGTACCCGAACCCGTACCTTAAGCCGTACCCTAACACTAACCCTAACCCTAACCCTAAGCTACCCTTGACTGCTTCTGCCTCCAATAGATTTCCTAAGCACTAGTGTTTTAAGGAACAGGTTAAAAAGAGAATCCTAATGTGATTTCTTGATAATGGGTGTGTTCCTTATCTTCTCCTAGTGTCTAAACTCTTCTCCATGGCTGGACCCCCAAATAATATTCCTTGACGTGCTAAGGGGTATCTAGAGAGTGGGATAGGTTTAATAACTACACTAACCCTAACGCGTTCCCTAACCCTAACACCTACCCTAACCCTAACACGTACCCTAATCCTAACCCGTAACCTAAACCGAGCCCTAACCCTCAAACTAACCCTAACCCTAACCCTAAACCATACCCTACGCCGTACCCGAACCAGTACCCGAACCCGTACCCTAAGCCGTACCCTAACCCTAACCCTAATCCTAACCCTAACCCTAAGCTACACTTGACTGCTTCTGCCTACAATAGATTTCCTAAGCACTAGTGTATTAAGGAACAGGTTAAAAAGAGAATCCTAATGTGATTTCAGGATAATGGGTGTGTTCCTTATATTCTCCTATTGTCTAAACTCTTCTCCATGGCTGGACCCCCAAATAATATTCCTTGACGTGCTAAGGGGTATCTAGAGAGTGGGATAGGTTTAATAACTACCCTAACCCTAACGCGTACCCTAACCCTAACCCCTACCCTAACCCTAACACGAACCCTAATCCTAACCCGTACCCTAAACCGAGCCCTAACCTTCAAACTAACCCTAACCCTAACCCTAACCCATACCCTACGCCGTACACGAAACCGTGCCCGAAGCCGTACCCTAAGCCGTACCCTAACCCTAACCCTAACCCTAAGCTACCCTTGACTGCTTCTGCCTCCAATAGATTTCCTAAGCACTAGTGTATTAAGGAACAGGTTAAAAAGAGAATCCTAATGTGATTTCAGGATAATGGGTGTGTTCCTTATCTTCTCCTAGTGTCTAAACTCTTCTCCATGGCTGGACCCCCAAATAATATTCCTTGACGTGCTAAAGGGTATTTAGAGAGTGGGATAGGTTTAATAACTACCCTAACCCTAACGCGTACCCTAACCCTAACACGTACCCTAATCCTAACCCATACCCTAAACCGAGCCCTAACCCTCAAACTAACCCTAACCCTAACCCTAACCCATACCCTACGCCGTACCCGAACCCGTACCCGAACCCGTACCCTAAGCCGTACCCTAAAGCTAACCCTAACGCTATCCCTAACCCTAACCCTAAGCTACCCTTGACTGCTTCTGCCTCCAATAGATTTCCTAAGCACTAGTGTTTTAAGGAACAGGTTAAAAAGAGAATCCTAATGTGATTTCTTGATAATGGGTGTGTTCCTTATCTTCTCCTAGTGTCTAAACTCTTCTCCATGGCTGGACCCCCAAATAATATTCCTTGACGTGCTAACGGGTATCTAGAGAGTGGGATAGATTTAATAACTACCCTAACCCTAACGCGTACCCTAACCCTAACCCCTACCCTAACCCTAACACGTACCCTAATCCTAACCCGTACCCTAAACCGAGCCCTAACCCTCAAACTAACCCTAACCCTAACCCTAACCCATACCGAACGCCGTACCCAAACCCGTACCAGAACCCGTACCCTAACACTAACCCTAAACCTAACCCTAACCCTAACCCTAACCCTAAGCTACCCTTGACTGCTTCTGCCTCCAATAGATTTCCTAAGCACTAGTGTTTTAAGGAACAGGTTAAAAAGAGAATCCTAATGTGATTTCAGGATAATGGGTGTGTTCCTTATCTTCTCCTAGTGTCTAAACTCTTCTCCATGGCTGGACCCCCAAATAATATTCCTTGACGTGCTAAGGATATCTAGAGAGTGGGATAGGTTTAATAACTACCCTAACCCTAACGCGTACCCTAACCCTAACACCTACCCTAACCCTAACACGAACCCTAATCCTAACCCGTACCCTAAACCGAGCCCTAACCTTCAAACTAACCCTAACCCTAACCCTAAACCTAACGCGTTCCCTAACCCTAACCCCTACCCTAACCCTAACACGAACCCTAATCCTAACCCGTACCCTAAACCGAGCCCTAACCTTCAAACTAACCCTAACCCTAACCCTAACACATACCCTACGCCGTACACGAACCCGTACCCGAACCCGTACCCTAAGCCGTACCCTAACCCTAACCCTAACCCTAACCGTAACCCTAAGCTACCCTTGACTGCTTCTGCCTCCAATAGATTTCCTAAGCACTAGTGTTTTAAGGAACAGGTTAAAAAGGGAATCCTAATGTGATTTCTTGATAATGGGTGTGTTCCTTATCTTCTCCTAGTGTCTAAACTCTTCTCCATGGCTGGACCCCCAAATAATATTCCTTGACGTGCTAAGGGGTATCTAGAGAGTGGGATAGGTTTAATAACTACACTAACCCTAACGCGTACCCTAACCCTAACCCCTACCCTAACCCTAACACGTACCCTAATCCTAACCCGTAACCTAAACCGAGCCCTAACCCTCAAACTAACCCTAACCCTAACCCTAAACCATACCCTTCGCCGTACCCGAACCAGTACCCGAACCCGTACCCTAAGCTGTACCCTAACCCTAACCCTAATCCTAACCCTAACCCTAAGCTACCCTTGACTGCTTCTGCCTACAATAGATTTCCTAAGCACTAGTGTATTGAGGAACAGGTTAAAAAGAGAATCCTAATGTGATTTCAGGATAATGGGTGTGTTCCTTATATTCTCCTATTGTCTAAACTCTTCTCCATGGCTGGACCCCCAAATAATATTCCTTGACGTGCTAAGGGGTATCTAGAGAGTGGGATAGGTTTAATAACTACCCTAACCCTAACGCGTACCCTAACCCTAACCCCTAACCTAACCCTAACACGAACCCTAATCCTAACCCGTACCCTAAACCGAGCCCTAACCTTCAAACTAACCCTAACCCTAACCCTAACCCATACCCTACGCCGTACACGAACCCGTACCCGAACCCGTACCCTAAGCCGTTCCCTAACCCTAACCCTAACCCTAACCCATACCCTACGCCATACCCGAACCCGTACCCGAACCCGTACCCTAAGCCGTACCCTAACCCTAACCCTAACCCTAACCCTAACCCTAACCCTAAGCTACCCTTGACTGCTTCTGCCTCCAATAGATTTCCTAAGCACTAGTGTTTTAAGGAACAGGTTAAAAAGAGAATCCTAATGTGATTTCTTGATAATGGGTGTGTTCCTTATCTTCTCCTAGTGTCTAAACTCTTCTCCATGGCTGGACCCCCAAATAATATTCTTTGACGTGCTAAGGGGTATCTAGAGAGTGGGATAGGTTTAATAACTACACTAACCCTAACGCGTACCCTAACCCTAACCCCTACCCTAACCCTAACACGTACCCTAATCCTAACCCGTAACCTAAACCGAGCCCTAACCCTCAAACTAACCCTAACCCTAACCCTAACCCATACCCTATGCCGTACCCGAACCAGTACCCGAACCCGTACCCTAAGCCGTACCCTAACCCTAACCCTAATCCTAACCCTAAACCTAAGCTACCCTTGACTGCTTCTGCCTACAATAGATTTCCTAAGCACTAGTGTATTAAGGAAAAGGTTAAAAAGAGAATCCTAATGTGATTTCAGGATAATGGGTGTGTTCCTTATCTTCTCCTATTGTCTAAACTCTTCTCCATGGCTGGACCCCCAAATAATATTCCTTGACGTGCTAAGGGGTATCTAGAGAGTGGGATAGGTTTAATAACTACCCTAACCCTAACGCGTACCCTAACCCTAACACCTAACCTAACCCTAACACGAACCCTAATCCTAACCCGTAACCTAAACCGAGCCCTAACCTTCAAACTAACCCTAACACTAAACCTAACCCATACCCTACGCCGTACACGAACCCGTACCCGAACCCGTAACCTAAGCCGTACCCTAACCCTAACCCTAACCCTTACCCTAACCCTAACCCTAACCCTAAGCTACCCTTGACTGCTTCTGCCTCCAATAGATTTCTTAAGCACTAGTGTTTTAAGGAACAGGTTAAAAAGAGAATCCTAATGTGATTTCTTGATAATGGGTGTGTTCCTTATCTTCTCCTAGTGTCTAAACTCTTCTCCAAGGCTGGACCCCCAAATAATATTCCTTGACGTGCTAAGGGGTATCTAGAGAGTGGGATAGGTTTAAGAACTACCCTAACCCTAACCTCTACCCTAACCCTAACACGTACACTAATCCTAACCAATAACCCTAAACCGAGCCCTAACCCTCAAACTAACCCTAACCCTAACCCTAACCCATACCCTACGCCGTACCCGAACCCGGACCCGAACCCGTACCCTAAGCCGTACCCTAACCCTAACCCTAACCCTAAGCTACCCTTGACTGCTTCTGCCTCCAATAGATTTCCTAAGCACTAGTGTATTAAGGAACAGGTTAAAAAGAGAATCCTAATGTGATTTCAGGATAATGGGTGTGTTCCTTATCTTCTCCTAGTGTCTAAACTCTTCTCCATGGCTGGACCCCCAAATAATATTCATTGACGTGCTAAAGGGTATCTAGAGAGTGGGATAGGTTTAATAACTACCCTAACCCTAACGCGTACCCTAACACTAACACGTACCCTAATCCTAACCCGTACCCTAAACCGAGCCCTAACCCTCAAACTAACACTAACCCTAACCCTAACCCATACCCTACGCCGTACTCGAACCCGTACCCGAACCCGTACCCTAAGCCGTACCCTAACACTAACCCTAACCGTAACCCTAAGCTACCCTTGACTGCTTCTGCCTCCAATAGATTTCCTAAGCACTAGTGTTTTAAGGAACAGGTTAAAAAGAGAATCCTAATGTGATTTCTTGATAATGGGTGTGTTCCTTATCTTCTCCTAGTGTCTAAACTCTTCTCCATGGCTGGACCCCCAAATAATATTCCTTGACGTGCTAAGGGGTATCTAGAGAGTGGGATAGGTTTAATAACTACCCTAAACCTAACGCGTACCCTAACCCTAACCCCTAACCTAACCCTAACACGAACCCTAATCCTAACCCGTACCCTAAACCGAGCCCTAACCTTCAAACTAACCCTAACCCTAACCCTAACCCGTTACCCTACGCCGTACACGAACCCGTACCCGAACCCGTACCCTACGCCGTACCCTAACCCTAACCCTAACCCTAACCCTAACCCTAACCCTAAGCTACCCTTGACTGCTTCTGCCTCCAATAGATTTCCTAAGCACTAGTGTTTTAAGGAACAGGTTAAAAAGAGAATCCTAATGTGATTTCTTGATAATGGGTGTGTTCCTTATCTTCTCCCAGTGTCTAATCTCTTCTCCATGGCTGGACCCCCAAATAATATTCCTTGACGTGCTAAGGGGTATCTAGAGAGTGGGATAGGTTTAATAACTACCCTAACCCTAACGCGTACCCTAACCCTAACCCCTACCCTAACCCTAACACGTACCCTAATCCTAACCCGTAACCTAAACCGAGCCCTAACCCTCAAACTAACCCTAACCCTAACCCTAACCCATACCCTACGCCATACCCAAACCCGGACCCGAACCCGTACCCTAAGCCGTACCCTAACCCTAAACCTATCCCTAACCCTAACCCTAAGCTACCCTTGACTGCTTCTGCCTCCAATAGATTTCCTAAGCACTAGTGTTTTAAGGAACAGGTTAAAAAGAGAATCCTAATGTGATTTCTTGATAATGGGTGTGTTCCTAATCTTCTCCTAGTGTCTAAACTCTTCCCCATGGCTGGACCCCCAAATAATATTCCTTGACGTGCTAAGGGGTATCTAGAGAGTGGGATAGGTTTAATAACTACCCTAACCCTAACGCGTACCCTAACCCTAACACGTACCCTAATCCTAACCCGTACCCTAAACGGAGCCCTAACCCTCAAAATAACCCTAAACCTAACCATAACCCATACCCTACGCCGTACCCGAAGCCGTACCCGAACCCGTACCCTAAGCCGTACCCTAACACTAACCCTAACCCTAACCCTAAGCTACCCTTGACTGCTTCTGCCTCCAATAGATTTCCTAAGCACTAGTGTTTTAAGGAACAGGTTAAAAAGAGAATCCTAATGTGATTTCTTGATAATGGGTGTGTTCCTTATCTTCTCCTAGTGTCTAAACTCTTCTCCATGGCTGGACCCCCAAATAATATTCCTTGACGTGCTAAGGGGTATCTAGAGAGTGGGATAGGTTTAATAACTACACTAACCCTAACGCGTTCCCTAACCCTAACACCTACCCTAACCCTAACACGTACCCTAATCCTAACCCGTAACCTAAACCGAGCCCTAACCCTCAAACTAACCCTAACCCTAACCCTAAACCATACCCTACGCCGTACCCGAACCAGTACCCGAACCCGTACCCTAAGCCGTACCCTAACCCTAACCCTAATCCTAACCCTAACCCTAAGCTACACTTGACTGCTTCTGCCTACAATAGATTTCCTAAGCACTAGTGTATTAAGGAACAGGTTAAAAAGAGAATCCTAATGTGATTTCAGGATAATGGGTGTGTTCCTTATATTCTCCTATTGTCTAAACTCTTCTCCATGGCTGGACCCCCAAATAATATTCCTTGACGTGCTAAGGGGTATCTAGAGAGTGGGATAGGTTTAATAACTACCCTAACCCTAACGCGTACCCTAACCCTAACCCCTACCCTAACCCTAACACGAACCCTAATCCTAACCCGTACCCTAAACCGAGCCCTAACCTTCAAACTAACCCTAACCCTAACCCTAACCCATACCCTACGCCGTACACGAAACCGTGCCCGAAGCCGTACCCTAAGCCGTACCCTAACCCTAACCCTAACCCTAAGCTACCCTTGACTGCTTCTGCCTCCAATAGATTTCCTAAGCACTAGTGTATTAAGGAACAGGTTAAAAAGAGAATCCTAATGTGATTTCAGGATAATGGGTGTGTTCCTTATCTTCTCCTAGTGTCTAAACTCTTCTCCATGGCTGGACCCCCAAATAATATTCCTTGACGTGCTAAAGGGTATTTAGAGAGTGGGATAGGTTTAATAACTACCCTAACCCTAACGCGTACCCTAACCCTAACACGTACCCTAATCCTAACCCATACCCTAAACCGAGCCCTAACCCTCAAACTAACCCTAACCCTAACCCTAACCCATACCCTACGCCGTACCCGAACCCGTACCCGAACCCGTACCCTAAGCCGTACCCTAAAGCTAACCCTAACGCTATCCCTAACCCTAACCCTAAGCTACCCTTGACTGCTTCTGCCTCCAATAGATTTCCTAAGCACTAGTGTTTTAAGGAACAGGTTAAAAAGAGAATCCTAATGTGATTTCTTGATAATGGGTGTGTTCCTTATCTTCTCCTAGTGTCTAAACTCTTCTCCATGGCTGGACCCCCAAATAATATTCCTTGACGTGCTAACGGGTATCTAGAGAGTGGGATAGATTTAATAACTACCCTAACCCTAACGCGTACCCTAACCCTAACCCCTACCCTAACCCTAACACGTACCCTAATCCTAACCCGTACCCTAAACCGAGCCCTAACCCTCAAACTAACCCTAACCCTAACCCTAACCCATACCGAACGCCGTACCCAAACCCGTACCAGAACCCGTACCCTAACACTAACCCTAAACCTAACCCTAACCCTAACCCTAACCCTAAGCTACCCTTGACTGCTTCTGCCTCCAATAGATTTCCTAAGCACTAGTGTTTTAAGGAACAGGTTAAAAAGAGAATCCTAATGTGATTTCAGGATAATGGGTGTGTTCCTTATCTTCTCCTAGTGTCTAAACTCTTCTCCATGGCTGGACCCCCAAATAATATTCCTTGACGTGCTAAGGATATCTAGAGAGTGGGATAGGTTTAATAACTACCCTAACCCTAACGCGTACCCTAACCCTAACACCTACCCTAACCCTAACACGAACCCTAATCCTAACCCGTACCCTAAACCGAGCCCTAACCTTCAAACTAACCCTAACCCTAACCCTAAACCTAACGCGTTCCCTAACCCTAACCCCTACCCTAACCCTAACACGAACCCTAATCCTAACCCGTACCCTAAACCGAGCCCTAACCTTCAAACTAACCCTAACCCTAACCCTAACCCATACCCTACGCCGTACACGAACCCGTACCCGAACCCGTACCCTAAGCCGTACCCTAACCCTAACCCTAACCCTAAGCTACCCTTGACTGCTTCTGCCTCCAATAGATTTCCTAAGCACTAGTGTTTTAAGGAACAGGTTAAAAAGAGAATCCTAATGTGATTTCTTGATAATGGGTGTGTTCCTTATCTTCTCCTAGTGTCTAAATTCTTCTCCATGGCTGGACCCCCAAATAATATTCCTTGACGTGCTAAGGGGTATCTAGAGAGTGGGATAGGTTTAATAACTACCGTAACCCTAACGCGTACCCTAACCCTAACCCCTACACTAACCCTAACACGTACCCTAATCCTAACCCGTACCCTAAACCGAGCCCTAACCCTCAAACTAACCCTAACCCTAACCCTAACCCATACCCTACGCCATACCCAAACCCGGACCCGAACCCGTACCCTAAGCCGTACCCTAACCCTAAACCTATCCCTAACCCTAACCCTAAGCTACCCTTGACTGCTTCTGCCTCCAATAGATTTCCTAAGCACTAGTGTTTTAAGGAACAGGTTAAAAAGAGAATCCTAATGTGATTTCTTGATAATGGGTGTGTTCCTTATCTTCTCCTAGTGTCTAAACTCTTCCCCATGGCTGGACCCCCAAATAATATTCCTTGACGTGCTAAGGGGTATCTAGAGAGTGGGATAGGTTTAATAACTACCCTAACCCTAACGCGTACCCTAACCCTAACACGTACCCTAATCCTAACCCGTACCCTAAACGGAGCCCTAACCCTCAAACTAACCCTAAACCTAACCATAACCCATACCCTACGCCGTACCCGAAGCCGTACCCGAACCCGTACCCTAAGCCGTACCCTAACACTAACCCTAACCCTAACCCTAAGCTACCCTTGACTGCTTCTGCCTCCAATAGATTTCCTAAGCGCTAGTGTTTTAAGGAACAGGTTAAAAAGAGAATCCTAATGTGATTTCTTGATAATGGGTGTGTTCCTTATCTTCTCCTAGTGTCTAAACTCTTCTCCATGGCTGGACCCCCAAATAATATTCCTTGACGTGCTAAGGGGTATCTAGAGAGTGGGATAGGTTTAATAACTACACTAACCCTAACGCGTTCCCTAACCCTAACACCTACCCTAACCCTAACACGTACCCTAATCCTAACCCGTAACCTAAACCGAGCCCTAACCCTCAAACTAACCCTAACCCTAACCCTAAACCATACCCTACGCCGTACCCGAACCAGTACCCGAACCCGTACCCTAAGCCGTACCCTAACCCTAACCCTAATCCTAACCCTAACCCTAAGCTACACTTGACTGCTTCTGCCTACAATAGATTTCCTAAGCACTAGTGTATTAAGGAACAGGTTAAAAAGAGAATCCTAATGTGATTTCAGGATAATGGGTGTGTTCCTTATATTCTCCTATTGTCTAAACTCTTCTCCATGGCTGGACCCCCAAATAATATTCCTTGACGTGCTAAGGGGTATCTAGAGAGTGGGATAGGTTTAATAACTACCCTAACCCTAACGCGTACCCTAACCCTAACCCCTACCCTAACCCTAACACGAACCCTAATCCTAACCCGTACCCTAAACCGAGCCCTAACCTTCAAACTAACCCTAACCCTAACCCTAACCCATACCCTACGCCGTACACGAAACCGTACCCGAAGCCGTACCCTAAGCCGTACCCTAACCCTAACCCTAACCCTAACCCTAACCCTAAGCTACCCTTGACTGCTTCTGCCTCCAATAGATTTCCTAAGCACTAGTGTATTAAGGAACAGGTTAAAAAGAGAATCCTAATGTGATTTCAGGATAATGGGTGTGTTCCTTATCTTCTCCTAGTGTCTAAACTCTTCTCCATGGCTGGACCCCCAAATAATATTCCTTGACGTGCTAAAGGGTATTTAGAGAGTGGGATAGGTTTAATAACTACCCTAACCCTAACGCGTACCCTAACCCTAACACGTACCCTAATCCTAACCCGTACCCTAAACCGAGCCCTAACCCTCAAACTAACCCTAACCCTAACCCTAACCCATACCCTACGCCGTACCCGAACCCATACCCGAACCCGTACCCTAAGCCGTACCCTAATGCTAACCCTAACGCTATCCCTAACCCTAACCCTAAGCTACCCTTGACTGCTTCTGCCTCCAATAGATTTCCTAAGCACTAGTGTTTTAAGGAACAGGTTAAAAAGAGAATCCTAATGTGATTTCTTGATAATGTGTGTGTTCCTTATCTTCTCCTAGTGTCTAAACTCTTCTCCATGGCTGGACCCCCAAATAATATTCCTTGACGTGCTAACGGGTATCTAGAGAGTGGGATAGATTTAATAACTACCCTAACCCTAACGCGTACCCTAACCCTAACCCCTACCCTAACCCTAACACGTACCCTAATCCTAACCCGTACCCTAAACCGAGCCCTAACCCTCAAACTAACCCTAACCCTAACCCTAACCCATACCGAACGCCGTACCCAAACCCGTACCAGAACCCGTACCCTAACCCTAACCCTAACCCTAACCCTAAGCTACCCTTGACTGCTTCTGCCTCCAATAGATTTCCTAAGCACTAGTGTTTTAAGGAACAGGTTAAAAAGAGAATCCTAATGTGATTTCAGGATAATGGGTGTGTTCCTTATCTTCTCCTAGTGTCTAAACTCTTCTCCATGGCTGGACCCCCAAATAATATTCCTTGACGTGCTAAGGATATCTAGAGAGTGGGATAGGTTTAATAACTACCCTAACCCTAACGCGTACCCTAACCCTAACACCTACCCTAACCCTAACACGAACCCTAATCCTAACCCGTACCCTAAACCGAGCCCTAACCTTCAAACTAACCCTAACCCTAACCCTAAACCTAACGCGTTCCCTAACCCTAACCCCTACCCTAACCCTAACACGAACCCTAATCCTAACCCGTACCCTAAACCGAGCCCTAACCTTCAAACTAACCCTAACCCTAACCCTAACACATACCCTACGCCGTACACGAACCCGTACCCGAACCCGTACCCTAAGCCGTACCCTAACCCTAACCCTAACCCTAACCGTAACCCTAAGCTACCCTTGACTGCTTCTGCCTCCAATAGATTTCCTAAGCACTAGTGTTTTAAGGAACAGGTTAAAAAGGGAATCCTAATGTGATTTCTTGATAATGGGTGTGTTCCTTATCTTCTCCTAGTGTCTAAACTCTTCTCCATGGCTGGACCCCCAAATAATATTCCTTGACGTGCTAAGGGGTATCTAGAGAGTGGGATAGGTTTAATAACTACACTAACCCTAACGCGTACCCTAACCCTAACCCCTACCCTAACCCTAACACGTACCCTAATCCTAACCCGTAACCTAAACCGAGCCCTAACCCTCAAACTAACCCTAACCCTAACCCTAAACCATACCCTTCGCCGTACCCGAACCAGTACCCGAACCCGTACCCTAAGCTGTACCCTAACCCTAACCCTAATCCTAACCCTAACCCTAAGCTACCCTTGACTGCTTCTGCCTACAATAGATTTCCTAAGCACTAGTGTATTGAGGAACAGGTTAAAAAGAGAATCCTAATGTGATTTCAGGATAATGGGTGTGTTCCTTATATTCTCCTATTGTCTAAACTCTTCTCCATGGCTGGACCCCCAAATAATATTCCTTGACGTGCTAAGGGGTATCTAGAGAGTGGGATAGGTTTAATAACTACCCTAACCCTAACGCGTACCCTAACCCTAACCCCTAACCTAACCCTAACACGAACCCTAATCCTAACCCGTACCCTAAACCGAGCCCTAACCTTCAAACTAACCCTAACCCTAACCCTAACCCATACCCTACGCCGTACACGAACCCGTACCCGAACCCGTACCCTAAGCCGTTCCCTAACCCTAACCCTAACCCTAACCCATACCCTACGCCATACCCGAACCCGTACCCGAACCCGTACCCTAAGCCGTACCCTAACCCTAACCCTAACCCTAACCCTAACCCTAACCCTAAGCTACCCTTGACTGCTTCTGCCTCCAATAGATTTCCTAAGCACTAGTGTTTTAAGGAACAGGTTAAAAAGAGAATCCTAATGTGATTTCTTGATAATGGGTGTGTTCCTTATCTTCTCCTAGTGTCTAAACTCTTCTCCATGGCTGGACCCCCAAATAATATTCTTTGACGTGCTAAGGGGTATCTAGAGAGTGGGATAGGTTTAATAACTACACTAACCCTAACGCGTACCCTAACCCTAACCCCTACCCTAACCCTAACACGTACCCTAATCCTAACCCGTAACCTAAACCGAGCCCTAACCCTCAAACTAACCCTAAACCTAACCCTAACCCATACCCTACGCCGTACCCGAACCAGTACCCGAACCCGTACCCTAAGCCGTACCCTAACCCTAACCCTAATCCTAACCCTAAACCTAAGCTACCCTTGACTGCTTCTGCCTACAATAGATTTCCTAAGCACTAGTGTATTAAGGAAAAGGTTAAAAAGAGAATCCTAATGTGATTTCAGGATAATGGGTGTGTTCCTTATCTTCTCCTATTGTCTAAACTCTTCTCCATGGCTGGACCCCCAAATAATATTCCTTGACGTGCTAAGGGGTATCTAGAGAGTGGGATAGGTTTAATAACTACCCTAACCCTAACGCGTACCCTAACCCTAACACCTAACCTAACCCTAACACGAACCCTAATCCTAACCCGTAACCTAAACCGAGCCCTAACATTCAAACTAACCCTAACACTAAACCTAACCCATACCCTACGCCGTACACGAACCCGTACCCGAACCCGTACCCTAAGCCGTACCCTAACCCTAACCCTAACCCTAACCCTAACCCTAACCCTAACCCTAAGCTACCCTTGACTGCTTCTGCCTCCAATAGATTTCTTAAGCACTAGTGTTTTAAGGAACAGGTTAAAAAGAGAATCCTAATGTGATTTCTTGATAATGGGTGTGTTCCTTATCTTCTCCTAGTGTCTAAACTCTTCTCCAAGGCTGGACCCCCAAATAATATTCCTTGACGTGCTAAGGGGTATCTAGAGAGTGGGATAGGTTTAATAACTACCCTAACCCTAACCTCTACCCTAACCCTAACACGTACACTAATCCTAACCAATAACCCTAAACCGAGCCCTAACCCTCAAACTAACCCTAACCCTAACCCTAACCCATACCCTACGCCGTACCCGAACCCGGACCCGAACCCGTACCCTAAGCCGTACCCTAACCCTAACCCTAACCCTAACCCTAACCCTAAGCTACCCTTGACTGCTTCTGCCTCCAATAGATTTCCTAAGCACTAGTGTATTAAGGAACAGGTTAAAAAGAGAATCCTAATGTGATTTCAGGATAATGGGTGTGTTCCTTATCTTCTCCTAGTGTCTAAACTCTTCTCCATGGCTGGACCCCCAAATAATATTCATTGACGTGCTAAAGGGTATCTAGAGAGTGGGATAGGTTTAATAACTACCCTAACCCTAACGCGTACCCTAACACTAACACGTACCCTAATCCTAACCCGTACCCTAAACCGAGCCCTAACCCTCAAACTAACACTAACCCTAACCCTAACCCATACCCTACGCCGAACCCGAACACGTACCCGAACCCGTACCCTAAGCCGTACCCTAACACTAACCCTAACCCTAACCCTAATCTACCCTTGACTGCTTCTGCCTCCAATAGATTTCCTAAGCACTAGTGTTTTAAGGAACAGGTTAAAAAGAGAATCCTAATGTGATTTCAGGATAATGGGTGTGTTCCTTATCTTCTCCTAGTGTCTAAACTCTTCTCCATGGCTGGACCCCCAAATAATATTCCTTGACGTGCTAAGGGGTATCTAGAGAGTGGGATAGGTTTAATAACTACCCTAACCCTAACGCGTACCCTAACACTAACACGTACCCTAATCCTAACCCGTACCCTAAACCGAGCCCTAACCCTCAAACTAACACTAACCCTAACCCTAACCCATACCCTACGCCGAACCCGAACACGTACCCGAACCCGTACCCTAAGCCGTACCCTAACACTAACCCTAACCCTAACCCTAATCTACCCTTGACTGCTTCTGCCTCCAATAGATTTCCTAAGCACTAGTGTTTTAAGGAACAGGTTAAAAAGAGAATCCTAATGTGATTTCAGGATAATGGGTGTGTTCCTTATCTTCTCCTAGTGTCTAAACTCTTCTCCATGGCTGGACCCCCAAATAATATTCCTTGACGTGCTAAGGGGTATCTAGAGAGTGGGATAGGTTTAATAACTACCCTAACCCTAACGCGTACCCTAACCCTAACACCTACCCTAACCCTAACACGTACCCTAATCCTAACCCGTACACTAAACCGAGCCCTAACCCTCAAACTAACCCTAACCCTAACCCTAACCCATACCCTACGCCGTACCCGAACCCGTACCCGAACCCGTACTCTAAGCCTTACCCTAACAATAACCCTAACCCTAACCCTAACCCTAACCCTAAGCTACCCTTGACTGCTTCTGCCTCCAATAGATTTCCTAAGCACTAGTGTTTTAAGGAACAGGTTAAAAAGAGAATCGTAATGTGATTTCTTGATAATGGGTGTGTTCCTTATCTTCTCCTAGTGTCTAAACTCTTCTCCATGGCTGGACCCCCAAATAATATTCCTTGACGTGCTAAGGGGTATCTAGAGAGTGGGATAGGTTTAATAACTACCCTAACCCTAACGCGTACCCTAACCCTAACCTCTACCCTAACCCTAACACGTAACCTAATCCTAACCCGTACCCTAAACCGAGCCCTAACCCTCAAACTAACCCTAACCCTAACCCTAACCCATACCCTACGCCGTACCCGAACCCGTACCCGAACCCGTTCCCTAAGCCGTACCCTAACCCTAACCCTAAACCTAACCCTAATCCTAACCCTAAGCTACCCTTCACTGCTTCTGCCTCTAATAGATTTCCTAAGCACTAGTGTATTAAGGAACAGGTTAAAAAGAGAATCCTAATGTGATTTCAGGATAATGGGTGTGTTCCTTATCTTCTCCTAGTGTCTAAACTCTTCTCCATGGCTGGACCCCCAAATAATATTCCTTGACGTGCTAAGGGGTATCTAGAGAGTGGGATAGGTTTAATAACTAACCTAAACCTAACGCGTACCCTAACCCTAACCCCTACCCTAACCCTAACACGAACCCTAATCCTAACCCGTACCCTAAACCGAGCCCTAACCTTCAAACTAACGCTAAACCTAACCCTAACCCATACCCTACGCCGTACACGAACCCGTACCCGAACCCATACCCTAAGCCGTACCCTAACCCTAACCCTAACCCTAACCCTAACCCTAAGCTACACTTGACTGCTTCTGCCTCCAATAGATTTCCTAAGCACTAGTGTTTTAAGGAACAGGTTAAAAAGAGAATCCTAATGTGATTTCTTGATAATGGGTGTGTTCCTTATCTTCTCCTATTGTCGAAACTCTTCTCCATGGCTGGACCCCCAAATAATATTCTTTGACGTGCTAAGGGGTATCTAGAGAGTGGGATAGGTTTAATAACTACACTAACCCTAACGCGTACCCTAACCCTAACCCCTACCCTAACCCTAACACGTACCCTAATCCTAACCCGTAACCTAAACCGAGCCCTAACCCTCAAACAAACCCTAACCCTAACCCTAACCCATACCCTACGCCGTACCCGAACCAGTACCCGAACCCGTACCCTAAGCCGTTCCCTAACCCTAACCCTAATCCTAACCCTAACCCTAAGCTACCCTTGACTGCTTCTGCCTACAATAGATTTCCTAAGCACTAGTGTATTAAGGAAAAGGTTAAAAAGAGAATCCTAATGTGATTTCAGGATAATGGGTGTGTTCCTTATCTTCTCCTAGTGTCTGAACTCTTCTCCATGGCTGGACCCCCAAATAATATTCCTTGACGTGCTAAGGGGTATCTAGAGAGTGGGATAGGTTTAATAACTACCCTAATCCTAACGCATACCCTAACCCTAACCCCTAACCTAACCCTAACACGAACCCTAATCCTAACCCGTACCCTAAACCGAGCCCTAACCTTCAAACTAACCCTAACACTAACCCTAACCCATACACTACGCCGTACACGAACCCGTACCCGAACCCGTACCCTAAGCCGTACCCTAACCCTAACCCTAAACTTAACCCTAACCCTAACCCTAACCCTAAGCTACCCTTGACTGCTTCTGCCTCCAATAGATTTCCTAAGCACTAGTGTATTAAGGAACAGGTTAAAAAGAGAATCCTAATGTGATTTCTTGATAATGGGTGTGTTCCTTATCTTCTCCTAGTGTCTAAACTCTTCTCCATGGCTGGACCCCCAAATAATATTCCTTGACGTGCTAAGGGGTATCTAGAGAGTGGGATAGGTTTTATAACTACCCTAACCCTAACGCGTACCCTAACCCTAACCTCTACCCTAACCCTAACACGTACACTAATCCTAACCCGTGCCCTAAACCGAGCCCTAACCCTCAAACTAACCCTAACCCTAACCCTAACCCATACCCTACGCCATACCCAAACCCGTACCCGAACCCGTACCCGAACCCGTACCCTAAGCCGTACCCTAACCCTAACCCTAACCCTAAGCTACACTTGACTGCTTCTGCCTCCAATAGATTTCCTAAGCACTAGTGTTTTAAGGAACAGGTTAAAAAGAGAATCCTAATGTGATTTCTTGATAATGGGTGTGTTCCTTATCTTCTCCTAGTGTCTAAACTCTTCTCCATGGCTGGACCCCCAAATAATATTCCTTGACGTGCTAAGGGGTATCTAGAGAGTGGGATAGGTTTAATAACTACCGTAACCCTAACGCATACCCTAACCCTAACCCCTACACTAACCCTAACACGTACCCTAATCCTAACCCGTACCCTAAACCGAGCCCTAACCCTCAAACTAACCCTAACCCTAACCCTAACCCATACCCTACGCCGTACCCGAACCCGTACCCGAACTCGTACTCTAAGCCTTACCCTAACAATAACCCTAACCCTAACCCTAACCCTAACCCTAAGCTACCCTTGACTGCTTCTGCCTCCAATAGATTTCCTAAGCACTAGTGTTTTAAGGAACAGGTTAAAAAGAGAATCCTAATGTGATTTCTTGATAATGGGTGTGTTCCTTATCTTCTCCTAGTGTCTAAACTCTTCTCCATGGCTGGACCCCCAAATAATATTCCTTGACGTGCTAAGGGGTATCTAGAGAGTGGGATAGGTTTAATAACTACCGTAACCCTAACGCTTACCCTAACCCTAACCCCTACACTAACCCTAACACGTACCCTAATCCTAACCCGTACCCTAAACCGAGCCCTAACCCTCAAACTAACCCTAACCCTAACACAAACCCATACCCTACGCCGTACCCGAAACCGTACCCGAACCCGTACCCTAACACTAACCCTAACCCTAACCCTAACCCTAACCCTAAGCTACCCTTGACTGCTTCTGCCTCCAATAGATTTCCTAAGCACTAGTGTTTTAAGGAACAGGTTAAAAAGAGAATCCTAATGTGATTTCTTGATAATGGGTGTGTTCCTTATCTTCTCCTAGTGTCTAAACTCTTCTCCATGGCTGGAACCCCTAATAATATTCCTTGACGTGCTAAGGGGTATCTAGAGAGTGGGATAGGTTTAATAACTACCCTAACCCTAACGCGTACCCTAACCCTAACCTCTACCCTAACCCTAACACGTAACCTAATCCTAAGCCGTACCCTAAACCGAGCCCTAACCCTCAAACTAACCCTAACCCTAACCCTAACCCATACCCAACGCCGTACCCGAACCCGTACCGGAACCCGTACCCTAACACTAACCCTAACCCTAACCTTAACCCTAACCCTAAGCTACCCTTGACTGCTTCTGCCTCCAATAGATTTCCTAAGCACTAGTGTTTTAAGGAACAGGTTAAAAAGAGAATCCTAATGTGATTTCTTGATAATGGGTGTGCTCCTTATCTTCTCCTAGTGTCTAAACTCTTCTCCATGGCTGGACCCCCAAATAATATTCCTTGACGTGCTAAGGGGTATCTAGAGAGTGGGATAAGTTTAATAACTACCCTAACCCTAACGCGTACCTTAACCCTAACACCTACCCTAAACCTAACACGTACCCTAATCCTAACCCGTACCCTAAACCGAGCCCTAACCCTCAAACTAACCCTAACCCTAACCCTAACCCATACCCTACGCCGTACCCGAACCCGTACCCGAACCCGTACTCTAAGCCTTACCCTAACAATAACCCTAAACCTAACCCTAACCCTAACCCTAAGCTACCCTTGACTGCTTCTCTCTCCAATAGATTTCCTAAGCACTAGTGTTTTAAGGAACAGGTTAAAAAGAGAATCGTAATGTGATTTCTTGATAATGGGTGTGTTCCTTATCTTCTCCTAGTGTCTAAACTCTTCTCCATGGCTGGACCCCCAAATAATATTCCTTGACGTGCTAAGGGGTATCTAGAGAGTGGGATAGGTTTAATAACTACCCTAACCCTAACGCGTACCCTAAACCTAACCTCTACCCTAACCCTAACACGTACACTAATCCTAACCCGTACCCTAAACCGAGCCCTAACCCTCAAACTAACCCTAACCCTAACCCTAACCCATACCCTACGCCGTACCCGAACCCGTACCCGAACCCGTTCCCTAAGCCGTACCCTAACCCTAACCCTAAACCTAACCCTAACCGTAACCCTAAGCTACCCTTGACTGCTTCTGCCTCCAATAGATTTCCTAAGCACTAGTGTATTAAGGAAAAGGTTAAAAAGAGAATCCTAATGTGATTTCAGGATAATGGGTGTGTTCCTTATCTTCTCCTATTGTCTAAACTCTTCTCCATGGCTGGACCCCCAAATAATATTCCTTGACGTGCTAAGGGGTATCTAGAGAGTGGGATAGGTTTAATAACTACCCTAAACCTAACGCGTACCCTAACCCTAACCCCTACCCTAACCCTAACACGAACCCTAATCCTAACCTGTACCCTAAACCGAGCCCTAACCTTCAAACTAACCCTAACCCTAACCCTAACCCATACCCTACGCCGTACACGAACCCGTAACCGAACCCGTACCCTAAGCCGTACCCTAACCCTAACCCTAAACCTAACCCTAACCCTAAACTTCCCTTGACTGCTTCTGCCTCCAATAGATTTCCTAAGCACTAGTGTTTTAAGGAACAAGTTAAAAAGAGAATCCTAATGTGATTTCTTGATAATGGGTGTGTTCCTTATCTTCTCCTAGTGTCTAAACTCTTCTCCATGGCTGGACCCCCAAATAATATTCCTTTACGTGCTAAGGGGTATCTAGAGAGTGGGATAGGTTTAATAACTACCCTAACCCTAACGCGTACCCTAACCCTAACCCCTACCCTAACCCTAACACGTACCCTAATCCTAACCCGTAACCTAAACCGAGCCCTAACCCTCAAACTAACCCTAACCCTAACCCTAACCCATACCCTACGCCATACCCAAACCCGGACCCGAACCCGTACCCTAAGCCGTACCCTAACCCTAAACCAATCCCTAACCCTAACCCTAAGCTACCCTTGACTGCTTCTGCCTCCAATAGATTTCCTAAGCACTAGTGTATTAAGGAACCGGTTAAAAAGAGAATCCTAATGTGATTTCAGGATAATGGGTGTGTTCCTTATCTTCTCCTAGTGTCTAAACTCTTCTCCATGGCTGGACCCCCAAATAATATTCCTTGACGTGCTAAAGGGTATCTAGAGAGTGGGATAGGTTTAATAACTACCCTAACCCTAACGCGTACCCTAACCCTAACCCCTACCCTAACCCTAACACGTACCCTAATCCTAACCCGTACCCTAAACCGAGCCCTAACCCTCAAACTAACCCTAACCCTAACCCTAACCCATACACTACGCCATACCCAAACCCGTACCCGAACCCGTACCCGAACCCGTACCCTAAGCCGTACCCTAACCCTAAACCTAACCCTAAGCTACCCTTGACTGCTTCTGCCTCCAATAGATTTCCTAAGCACTAGTGTTTTAAGGAACAGGTTAAAAAGAGAATCCTAATGTGATTTCTTGATAATGGGTGTGTTCCTTATCTTCTCCTAGTGTCTAAACTCTTCTCCATGGCTGGACCCCCAAATAATATTCCTTTACGTGCTAAGGGGTATCTAGAGAGTGGGATAGGTTTAATAACTACCCTAACCCTAACGCGTACCCTAACCCTAACCCCTACCCTAACCCTAACACGTACCCTAATCCTAACCCGTAACCTAAACCGAGACCTAACCCTCAAACTAACCCTAACCCTAACCCTAACCCATACCCTACACCATACCCAAACCCGGACCCGAACCCGTACCCTAAGCCGTACCCTAACCATAAACCTATCCCTAACCCTAACCCTAAGCTACCCTTGACTGCTTCTGCCTCCAATAGATTTCCTAAGCACTAGTGTATTAAGGAACAGGTTAAAAAGAGAATCCTAATGTGATTTCAGGATAATGGGTGTGTTCCTTATCTTCTCCTAGTGTCTAAACTCTTCTCCATGGCTGGACCCCCAAATGATATTCCTTGACGTGCTAAAGGGTATCTAGAGGGTGGGATAGGTTTAATAACTACCCTAACCCTAACGCGTACCCTAACCCTAACCCCTACCCTAACCCTAACACGTACCCTAATCTTAACCCGTACCCTAAACCGAGCCCTAACCCTCAAACTAACCCTAACCCTAACCCTAACCCATACCCTACGCCGTACCCGAACCCGTACCCGAACCCGTACCCTAACACTAACCCCAACCCTAACCCTAACCCTAACCCTAAGCTACCCTTGACTGCTTCTGCCTCCAATAGATTTCCTAAGCACTAGTGTTTTAAGGAACAGGTTAAAAAGAGAATCCTAATGTGATTTCTTGATAATGGGTGTGTTCCTTATCTTCTCCTAGTGTCTAAACTCTTCTCCATGGATGGACCCCCAAATAATATTCCTTGACGTGCTAAGGGGTATCTAGAGAGTGGGATAGGTTTAATAACTACCCTAACCCTAACGCGTACCCTAACACTAACACGTACCCTAATCCTAACCCGTACCCTAAACCGAGCCCTAACCCTCAAACTAACCCTAACCCTAACCCTAACCCATACCCTACGCCGTACACGAACCCGTACCCGAACCCGTACCCTAAGCCGTACCCTAACACTAACCCTAACCGTAACCCTAAGCTACCCTTGACTGCTTCT
Organism: Eschrichtius robustus; assembly: GCF_028021215.1. Taxonomy (NCBI): domain Eukaryota; kingdom Metazoa; phylum Chordata; class Mammalia; order Artiodactyla; family Eschrichtiidae; genus Eschrichtius; species Eschrichtius robustus. The sequence goes on from NW_027175647.1 coordinate 1,612,819, forward strand.
GCCTCCAATAGATTTCCTAAGCACTAGTGTTTTAAGGAACAGGTTAAAAAGAGAATCCTAATGTGATTTCTTGATAATGGGTGTGTTCCTTATCTTCTCCTAGTGTCTAAACTCTTCTCCATGGCTGGACCCCCAAATAATATTCCTTGACGTGCTAAGGGGTATCTAGAGAGTGGGATAGGTTTAATAACTACCCTAACCCTAACGCGTACCCTAACCCTAACCCCTACCCTAACCCTAACACGTACCCTAATCCTAACCCGTACCCTAAACCGAGCCCTAACCCTCAAACTAACCCTAACCCTAACCCTAACCCATACCCTACGCCGTACCCGAACCCGTACCGGAACCCGTACCCTAACACTAACCCTAACCCTAACCCTAACCCTAACCCTAAGCTACCCTTGACTGCTTCTGCCTCCAATAGATTTCCTAAGCACTAGTGTTTTAAGGAACAGGTTAAAAAGAGAATCCTAATGTGATTTCTTGATAATGGGTGTGTTCCTTATCTTCTCCTAGTGTCTAAACTCTTCTCCAAGGCTGGACCCCCAAATAATATTCCTTGACGTGCTAAGGGGTATCTAGAGAGTGGGATAGGTTTAATAACTACCCTAACCCTAACGCGTACCCTAACCCTAACCTCTACCCTAACCCTAACACGTACACTAATCCTAACCCGTGCCCTAAACCGAGCCCTAACCCTCAAACTAACCCTAACCCTAACCCTAACCCACACCCTACGCCGTACCCGAACCCGGACCCGAACCCGTACCCTAAGCCGTACCCTAACCCTAACCCTAACCCTAACCCTAACCCTAACCCTAAGCTACCCTTGACTGCTTCTGCCTCCAATAGATTTCCTAAGCACTAGTGTATTAAGGAACAGGTTAAAAAGAGAATCCTAATGTGATTTCTTGATAATGGGTGTGTTCCTTATCTTCTCCTAGTGTCTAAACTCTTCTCCATGGCTGGACCCCCAAATAATATTCCTTGACGTGCTAAGGGGTATCTAGAGAGTGGGATAGGTTTAATAACTACCCTAACCCTAACGCGTACCCTAACCCTAACCCCTACCCTAACCCTAACACGTACCCTAATCCTAACCCGTACCCTAAACCGAGCCCTAACCCTCAAACTAACCCTAACCCTAACCCTAACGCATACCCAACGCCGTACCCGAACCCGTACCCGAACCCGTACCCTAAGCCGTACCCTAACTCTAACCCTAACCCTAACACTAACCCTAAGCTACCCTTGACTGCTTCTGCCTCCAATAGATTTCCTAAGCACTAGTGTTTTAAGGAACAGGTTAAAAAGAGAATCCTAATGTGATTTCTTGATAATGGGTGTGTTCCTTATCTTCTCCTAGTGTCTAAACTCTTCTCCAAGGCTGGACCCCCAAATAATATTCCTTGACGTGCTAAGGGGTATCTAGAGAGTGGGATAGGTTTAATAACTACCGTAACCCTAACGCATACCCTAACCCTAACCCCTACACTAACCCTAACACGTACCCTAATCCTAACCCGTACCCTAAACCGAGCCCTAACCCTCAAACTAACCCTAACCCTAACCCTAACCCATACCCTACGCCGTACCCGAACCCGTACCCGAACCCGTACTCTAAGCCTTACCCTAACAATAACCCTAACCCTAACCCTAACCCTAACCCTAAGCTACCCTTGACTGCTTCTGCCTCCAATAGATTTCCTAAGCACTAGTGTTTTAAGGAACAGGTTAAAAAGAGAATCCTAATGTGATTTCTTGATAATGGGTGTGTTCCTTATCTTCTCCTAGTGTCTAAACTCTTCTCCATGGCTGGACCCCCAAATAATATTCCTTGACGTGCTAAGGGGTATCTAGAGAGTGGGATAGGTTTAATAACTACCGTAACCCTAACGCGTACCCTAACCCTAACCCCTACACTAACCCTAACACGTACCCTAATCCTAACCCGTACCCTAAACCGAGCCCTAACCCTCAAACTAACCCTAACCCTAACCCTAACCCATACCCTACGCCGTACCCGAAACCGTACCCGAACCCGTACCCTAACACTAACCCTAACCCTAACCCTAACCCTAACCCTAAGCTACCCTTGACTGCTTCTGCCTCCAATAGATTTCCTAAGCACTAGTGTTTTAAGGAACAGGTTAAAAAGAGAATCCTAATGTGATTTCTTGATAATGGGTGTGTTCCTTATCTTCTCCTAGTGTCTAAACTCTTCTCCATGGCTGGACCCCCAAATAATATTCCTTGACGTGCTAAGGGGTATCTAGAGAGTGGGATAGGTTTAATAACTACCCTAACCCTAACGCGTACCCTAACCCTAACCTCTACCCTAACCCTAACACGTAACCTAATCCTAAGCCGTACCCTAAACCGAGCCCTAACCCTCAAACTAACCCTAACCCTAACCCTAACCCATACCCAACGCCGTACCCGAACCCGTACCGGAACCCGTACCCTAACACTAACCCTAACCCTAACCTTAACCCTAACCCTAAGCTACCCTTGACTGCTTCTGCCTCCAATAGATTTCCTAAGCACTAGTGTTTTAAGGAACAGGTTAAAAAGAGAATCCTAATGTGATTTCTTGATAATGGGTGTGCTCCTTATCTTCTCCTAGTGTCTAAACTCTTCTCCATGGCTGGACCCCCAAATAATATTCCTTGACGTGCTAAGGGGTATCTAGAGAGTGGGATAAGTTTAATAACTACCCTAACCCTAACGCGTACCTTAACCCTAACACCTACCCTAAACCTAACACGTACCCTAATCCTAACCCGTACCCTAAACCGAGCCCTAACCCTCAAACTAACCCTAACCCTAACCCTAACCCATATCCTACGCCGTACCCGAACCCGTACCCGAACCCGTACTCTAAGCCTTACCCTAACAATAACCCTAACCCTAACCCTAACCCTAACCCTAAGCTACCCTTGACTGCTTCTCTCTCCAATAGATTTCCTAAGCACTAGTGTTTTAAGGAACAGGTTAAAAAGAGAATCGTAATGTGATTTCTTGATAATGGGTGTGTTCCTTATCTTCTCCTAGTGTCTAAACTCTTCTCCATGGCTGGACCCCCAAATAATATTCCTTGACGTGCTAAGGGGTATCTAGAGAGTGGGATAGGCTTAATAACTACCCTAACCCTAACACGTACCCTAAACCTAACCTCTAACCTAACCCTAACACGTACACTAATCCTAACCCGTACCCTAAACCGAGCCCTAACCCTCAAACTAACCCTAACCCTAACCCTAACCCATACCCTACGCCGTACCCGAACCCGTACCCGAACCCGTTCCCTAAGCCGTACCCTAACCCTAACCCTAAACCTAACCCTAACCGTAACCCTAAGCTACCCTTGACTGCTTCTGCCTCCAATAGATTTCCTAAGCACTAGTGTATTAAGGAAAAGGTTAAAAAGAGAATCCTAATGTGATTTCAGGATAATGGGTGTGTTCCTTATCTTCTCCTAGTGTCTAAACTCTTCTCCATGGCTGGACCCCCAAATGATATTCCTTGACGTGCTAAAGGGTATCTAGAGGGTGGGATAGGTTTAATAACTACCCTAACCCTAACGCGTACCCTAACCCTAACCCCTACCCTAACCCTAACACGTACCCTAATCTTAACCCGAACCCTAAACCGAGCCCTAACCCTCAAACTAACCCTAACCCTAACCCTAACCCATACCCTACGCCGTACCCGAACCCGTACCCGAACCCGTACCCTAACACTAACCCCAACCCTAACCCTAACCCTAACCCTAAGCTACCCTTGACTGCTTCTGCCTCCAATAGATTTCCTAAGCACTAGTGTTTTAAGGAACAGGTTAAAAAGAGAATCCTAATGTGATTTCTTGATAATGGGTGTGTTCCTTATCTTCTCCTAGTGTCTAAACTCTTCTCCATGGATGGACCCCCAAATAATATTCCTTGACGTGCTAAGGGGTATCTAGAGAGTGGGATAGGTTTAATAACTACCCTAACCCTAACGCGTACCCTAACACTAACACGTACCCTAATCCTAACCCGTACCCTAAACCGAGCCCTAACCCTCAAACTAACCCTAACCCTAACCCTAACCCATACCCTACGCCGTACACGAACCCGTACCCGAACCCGTACCCTAAGCCGTACCCTAACACTAACCCTAACCGTAACCCTAAGCTACCCTTGACTGCTTCTGCCTCCAATAGATTTCCTAAGCACTAGTGTTTTAAGGAACAGGTTAAAAAGAGAATCCTAATGTGATTTCTTGATAATGGGTGTGTTCCTTATCTTCTCCTAGTGTCTAAACTCTTCTCCATGGCTGGACCCCCAAATAATATTCCTTGACGTGCTAAGGGGTATCTAGAGAGTGGGATAGGTTTAATAACTACCCTAACCCTAACGCGTACCCTAACCCTAACCCCTACCCTAACCCTAACACGTACCCTAATCCTAACCCGTACCCTAAACCGAGCCCTAACCCTCAAACTAACCCTAACCCTAACCCTAACCCATACCCTACGCCGTACCCGAACCCGTACCGGAACCCGTACCCTAACACTAACCCTAACCCTAACCCTAACCCTAACCCTAAGCTACCCTTGACTGCTTCTGCCTCCAATAGATTTCCTAAGCACTAGTGTTTTAAGGAACAGGTTAAAAAGAGAATCCTAATGTGATTTCTTGATAATGGGTGTGTTCCTTATCTTCTCCTAGTGTCTAAACTCTTCTCCAAGGCTGGACCCCCAAATAATATTCCTTGACGTGCTAAGGGGTATCTAGAGAGTGGGATAGGTTTAATAACTACCCTAACCCTAACGCGTACCCTAACCCTAACCTCTACCCTAACCCTAACACGTACACTAATCCTAACCCGTGCCCTAAACCGAGCCCTAACCCTCAAACTAACCCTAACCCTAACCCTAACCCACACCCTACGCCGTACCCGAACCCGGACCCGAACCCGTACCCTAAGCCGTACCCTAACCCTAACCCTAACCCTAACCCTAACCCTAACCCTAAGCTACCCTTGACTGCTTCTGCCTCCAATAGATTTCCTAAGCACTAGTGTATTAAGGAACAGGTTAAAAAGAGAATCCTAATGTGATTTCTTGATAATGGGTGTGTTCCTTATCTTCTCCTAGTGTCTAAACTCTTCTCCATGGCTGGACCCCCAAATAATATTCCTTGACGTGCTAAGGGGTATCTAGAGAGTGGGATAGGTTTAATAACTACCCTAACCCTAACGCGTACCCTAACCCTAACCCCTACCCTAACCCTAACACGTACCCTAATCCTAACCCGTACCCTAAACCGAGCCCTAACCCTCAAACTAACCCTAACCCTAACCCTAACGCATACCCAACGCCGTACCCGAACCCGTACCCGAACCCGTACCCTAAGCCGTACCCTAACCCTAACCCTAACCCTAAGCTACCCTTGACTGCTTCTGCCTCCAATAGATTTCCTAAGAACTAGTGTTTTAAGGAACAGGTTAAAAAGATAATCCTAATGTGATTTCTTGATAATGGGTGTGTTCCTTATCTTCTCCTAGTGTCTAAACTCTTCTCCATGGCTGGACCCCCAAATAATATTCCTTGACGTGCTAAGGGGTACCTAGAGAGTGGGATAGGTTTAATAACTACCCTAACCCTAACGCGTACCCTAACCCTAACCCCTACCCTAACCCTAACACGAACCCTAATCCTAACCCGTACCCTAAACCGAGCCCTAACCTTCAAACTAACCCTAACCCTAACCCTAACCCATACCCTACGCCGTACACGAACCCGTACCCGAACCCGTACCCTAAGCCGTACCCTAACTCTAACCCTAACCCTAACACTAACCCTAAGCTACCCTTGACTGCTTCTGCCTCCAATAGATTTCCTAAGCACTAGTGTTTTAAGGAACAGGTTAAAAAGAGAATCCTAATGTGATTTCTTGATAATGGGTGTGTTCCTTATCTTCTCCTAGTGTCTAAACTCTTCTCCAAGGCTGGACCCCCAAATAATATTCCTTGACGTGCTAAGGGGTATCTAGAGAGTGGGATAGGTTTAATAACTACCGTAACCCTAACGCATACCCTAACCCTAACCCCTACACTAACCCTAACACGTACCCTAATCCTAACCCGTACCCTAAACCGAGCCCTAACCCTCAAACTAACCCTAACCCTAACCCTAACCCATACCCTACGCCGTACCCGAACCCGTACCCGAACCCGTACTCTAAGCCTTACCCTAACAATAACCCTAACCCTAACCCTAACCCTAACCCTAAGCTACCCTTGACTGCTTCTGCCTCCAATAGATTTCCTAAGCACTAGTGTTTTAAGGAACAGGTTAAAAAGAGAATCCTAATGTGATTTCTTGATAATGGGTGTGTTCCTTATCTTCTCCTAGTGTCTAAACTCTTCTCCATGGCTGGACCCCCAAATAATATTCCTTGACGTGCTAAGGGGTATCTAGAGAGTGGGATAGGTTTAATAACTACCGTAACCCTAACGCGTACCCTAACCCTAACCCCTACACTAACCCTAACACGTACCCTAATCCTAACCCGTACCCTAAACCGAGCCCTAACCCTCAAACTAACCCTAACCCTAACCCTAACCCATACCCTACGCCGTATCCGAAACCGTACCCGAACCCGTACCCTAACACTAACCCTAACCCTAACCCTAACCCTAACCCTAAGCTACCCTTGACTGCTTCTGCCTCCAATAGATTTCCTAAGCACTAGTGTTTTAAGGAACAGGTTAAAAAGAGAATCCTAATGTGATTTCTTGATAATGGGTGTGTTCCTTATCTTCTCCTAGTGTCTAAACTCTTCTCCATGGCTGGACCCCCAAATAATATTCCTTGACGTGCTAAGGGGTATCTAGAGAGTGGGATAGGTTTAATAACTACCCTAACCCTAACGCGTACCCTAACCCTAACCTCTACCCTAACCCTAACACGTAACCTAATCCTAAGCCGTACCCTAAACCGAGCCCTAACCCTCAAACTAACCCTAACCCTAACCCTAACCCATACCCAACGCCGTACCCGAACCCGTACCGGAACCCGTACCCTAACACTAACCCTAACCCTAACCTTAACCCTAACCCTAAGCTACCCTTGACTGCTTCTGCCTCCAATAGATTTCCTAAGCACTAGTGTTTTAAGGAACAGGTTAAAAAGAGAATCCTAATGTGATTTCTTGATAATGGGTGTGCTCCTTATCTTCTCCTAGTGTCTAAACTCTTCTCCATGGCTGGACCCCCAAATAATATTCCTTGACGTGCTAAGGGGTATCTAGAGAGTGGGATAAGTTTAATAACTACCCTAACCCTAACGCGTACCTTAACCCTAACACCTACCCTAAACCTAACACGTACCCTAATCCTAACCCGTACCCTAAACCGAGCCCTAACCCTCAAACTAACCCTAACCCTAACCCTAACGCATACCCAACGCCGTACCCGAACCCGTACCCGAACCCGTACCCTAAGCCGTACCCTAACTCTAACCCTAACCCTAACACTAACCCTAAGCTACCCTTGACTGCTTCTGCCTCCAATAGATTTCCTAAGCACTAGTGTTTTAAGGAACAGGTTAAAAAGAGAATCCTAATGTGATTTCTTGATAATGGGTGTGTTCCTTATCTTCTCCTAGTGTCTAAACTCTTCTCCAAGGCTGGACCCCCAAATAATATTCCTTGACGTGCTAAGGGGTATCTAGAGAGTGGGATAGGTTTAATAACTACCGTAACCCTAACGCATACCCTAACCCTAACCCCTACACTAACCCTAACACGTACCCTAATCCTAACCCGTACCCTAAACCGAGCCCTAACCCTCAAACTAACCCTAACCCTAACCCTAACCCATACCCTACGCCGTACCCGAACCCGTACCCGAACCCGTACTCTAAGCCTTACCCTAACAATAACCCTAACCCTAACCCTAACCCTAACCCTAAGCTACCCTTGACTGCTTCTGCCTCCAATAGATTTCCTAAGCACTAGTGTTTTAAGGAACAGGTTAAAAAGAGAATCCTAATGTGATTTCTTGATAATGGGTGTGTTCCTTATCTTCTCCTAGTGTCTAAACTCTTCTCCATGGCTGGACCCCCAAATAATATTCCTTGACGTGCTAAGGGGTATCTAGAGAGTGGGATAGGTTTAATAACTACCGTAACCCTAACGCGTACCCTAACCCTAACCCCTACACTAACCCTAACACGTACCCTAATCCTAACCCGTACCCTAAACCGAGCCCTAACCCTCAAACTAACCCTAACCCTAACCCTAACCCATACCCTACGCCGTACCCGAAACCGTACCCGAACCCGTACCCTAACACTAACCCTAACCCTAACCCTAACCCTAACCCTAAGCTACCCTTGACTGCTTCTGCCTCCAATAGATTTCCTAAGCACTAGTGTTTTAAGGAACAGGTTAAAAAGAGAATCCTAATGTGATTTCTTGATAATGGGTGTGTTCCTTATCTTCTCCTAGTGTCTAAACTCTTCTCCATGGCTGGACCCCCAAATAATATTCCTTGACGTGCTAAGGGGTATCTAGAGAGTGGGATAGGTTTAATAACTACCCTAACCCTAACGCGTACCCTAACCCTAACCTCTACCCTAACCCTAACACGTAACCTAATCCTAAGCCGTACCCTAAACCGAGCCCTAACCCTCAAACTAACCCTAACCCTAACCCTAACCCATACCCAACGCCGTACCCGAACCCGTACCGGAACCCGTACCCTAACACTAACCCTAACCCTAACCTTAACCCTAACCCTAAGCTACCCTTGACTGCTTCTGCCTCCAATAGATTTCCTAAGCACTAGTGTTTTAAGGAACAGGTTAAAAAGAGAATCCTAATGTGATTTCTTGATAATGGGTGTGCTCCTTATCTTCTCCTAGTGTCTAAACTCTTCTCCATGGCTGGACCCCCAAATAATATTCCTTGACGTGCTAAGGGGTATCTAGAGAGTGGGATAAGTTTAATAACTACCCTAACCCTAACGCGTACCTTAACCCTAACACCTACCCTAAACCTAACACGTACCCTAATCCTAACCCGTACCCTAAACCGAGCCCTAACCCTCAAACTAACCCTAACCCTAACCCTAACCCATATCCTACGCCGTACCCGAACCCGTACCCGAACCCGTACTCTAAGCCTTACCCTAACAATAACCCTAACCCTAACCCTAACCCTAACCCTAAGCTACCCTTGACTGCTTCTCTCTCCAATAGATTTCCTAAGCACTAGTGTTTTAAGGAACAGGTTAAAAAGAGAATCGTAATGTGATTTCTTGATAATGGGTGTGTTCCTTATCTTCTCCTAGTGTCTAAACTCTTCTCCATGGCTGGACCCCCAAATAATATTCCTTGACGTGCTAAGGGGTATCTAGAGAGTGGGATAGGCTTAATAACTACCCTAACCCTAACACGTACCCTAAACCTAACCTCTAACCTAACCCTAACACGTACACTAATCCTAACCCGTACCCTAAACCGAGCCCTAACCCTCAAACTAACCCTAACCCTAACCCTAACCCATACCCTACGCCGTACCCGAACCCGTACCCGAACCCGTTCCCTAAGCCGTACCCTAACCCTAACCCTAAACCTAACCCTAACCGTAACCCTAAGCTACCCTTGACTGCTTCTGCCTCCAATAGATTTCCTAAGCACTAGTGTATTAAGGAAAAGGTTAAAAAGAGAATCCTAATGTGATTTCAGGATAATGGGTGTGTTCCTTATCTTCTCCTAGTGTCTAAACTCTTCTCCATGGCTGGACCCCCAAATGATATTCCTTGACGTGCTAAAGGGTATCTAGAGGGTGGGATAGGTTTAATAACTACCCTAACCCTAACGCGTACCCTAACCCTAACCCCTACCCTAACCCTAACACGTACCCTAATCTTAACCCGAACCCTAAACCGAGCCCTAACCCTCAAACTAACCCTAACCCTAACCCTAACCCATACCCTACGCCGTACCCGAACCCGTACCCGAACCCGTACCCTAACACTAACCCCAACCCTAACCCTAACCCTAACCCTAAGCTACCCTTGACTGCTTCTGCCTCCAATAGATTTCCTAAGCACTAGTGTTTTAAGGAACAGGTTAAAAAGAGAATCCTAATGTGATTTCTTGATAATGGGTGTGTTCCTTATCTTCTCCTAGTGTCTAAACTCTTCTCCATGGATGGACCCCCAAATAATATTCCTTGACGTGCTAAGGGGTATCTAGAGAGTGGGATAGGTTTAATAACTACCCTAACCCTAACGCGTACCCTAACACTAACACGTACCCTAATCCTAACCCGTACCCTAAACCGAGCCCTAACCCTCAAACTAACCCTAACCCTAACCCTAACCCATACCCTACGCCGTACACGAACCCGTACCCGAACCCGTACCCTAAGCCGTACCCTAACACTAACCCTAACCGTAACCCTAAGCTACCCTTGACTGCTTCTGCCTCCAATAGATTTCCTAAGCACTAGTGTTTTAAGGAACAGGTTAAAAAGAGAATCCTAATGTGATTTCTTGATAATGGGTGTGTTCCTTATCTTCTCCTAGTGTCTAAACTCTTCTCCATGGCTGGACCCCCAAATAATATTCCTTGACGTGCTAAGGGGTATCTAGAGAGTGGGATAGGTTTAATAACTACCCTAACCCTAACGCGTACCCTAACCCTAACCCCTACCCTAACCCTAACACGTACCCTAATCCTAACCCGTACCCTAAACCGAGCCCTAACCCTCAAACTAACCCTAACCCTAACCCTAACCCATACCCTACGCCGTACCCGAACCCGTACCGGAACCCGTACCCTAACACTAACCCTAACCCTAACCCTAACCCTAACCCTAAGCTACCCTTGACTGCTTCTGCCTCCAATAGATTTCCTAAGCACTAGTGTTTTAAGGAACAGGTTAAAAAGAGAATCCTAATGTGATTTCTTGATAATGGGTGTGTTCCTTATCTTCTCCTAGTGTCTAAACTCTTCTCCAAGGCTGGACCCCCAAATAATATTCCTTGACGTGCTAAGGGGTATCTAGAGAGTGGGATAGGTTTAATAACTACCCTAACCCTAACGCGTACCCTAACCCTAACCTCTACCCTAACCCTAACACGTACACTAATCCTAACCCGTGCCCTAAACCGAGCCCTAACCCTCAAACTAACCCTAACCCTAACCCTAACCCACACCCTACGCCGTACCCGAACCCGGACCCGAACCCGTACCCTAAGCCGTACCCTAACCCTAACCCTAACCCTAACCCTAACCCTAACCCTAAGCTACCCTTGACTGCTTCTGCCTCCAATAGATTTCCTAAGCACTAGTGTATTAAGGAACAGGTTAAAAAGAGAATCCTAATGTGATTTCTTGATAATGGGTGTGTTCCTTATCTTCTCCTAGTGTCTAAACTCTTCTCCATGGCTGGACCCCCAAATAATATTCCTTGACGTGCTAAGGGGTATCTAGAGAGTGGGATAGGTTTAATAACTACCCTAACCCTAACGCGTACCCTAACCCTAACCCCTACCCTAACCCTAACACGTACCCTAATCCTAACCCGTACCCTAAACCGAGCCCTAACCCTCAAACTAACCCTAACCCTAACCCTAACGCATACCCAACGCCGTACCCGAACCCGTACCCGAACCCGTACCCTAAGCCGTACCCTAACCCTAACCCTAACCCTAAGCTACCCTTGACTGCTTCTGCCTCCAATAGATTTCCTAAGAACTAGTGTTTTAAGGAACAGGTTAAAAAGATAATCCTAATGTGATTTCTTGATAATGGGTGTGTTCCTTATCTTCTCCTAGTGTCTAAACTCTTCTCCATGGCTGGACCCCCAAATAATATTCCTTGACGTGCTAAGGGGTACCTAGAGAGTGGGATAGGTTTAATAACTACCCTAACCCTAACGCGTACCCTAACCCTAACCCCTACCCTAACCCTAACACGAACCCTAATCCTAACCCGTACCCTAAACCGAGCCCTAACCTTCAAACTAACCCTAACCCTAACCCTAACCCATACCCTACGCCGTACACGAACCCGTACCCGAACCCGTACCCTAAGCCGTACCCTAACTCTAACCCTAACCCTAACACTAACCCTAAGCTACCCTTGACTGCTTCTGCCTCCAATAGATTTCCTAAGCACTAGTGTTTTAAGGAACAGGTTAAAAAGAGAATCCTAATGTGATTTCTTGATAATGGGTGTGTTCCTTATCTTCTCCTAGTGTCTAAACTCTTCTCCAAGGCTGGACCCCCAAATAATATTCCTTGACGTGCTAAGGGGTATCTAGAGAGTGGGATAGGTTTAATAACTACCGTAACCCTAACGCATACCCTAACCCTAACCCCTACACTAACCCTAACACGTACCCTAATCCTAACCCGTACCCTAAACCGAGCCCTAACCCTCAAACTAACCCTAACCCTAACCCTAACCCATACCCTACGCCGTACCCGAACCCGTACCCGAACCCGTACTCTAAGCCTTACCCTAACAATAACCCTAACCCTAACCCTAACCCTAACCCTAAGCTACCCTTGACTGCTTCTGCCTCCAATAGATTTCCTAAGCACTAGTGTTTTAAGGAACAGGTTAAAAAGAGAATCCTAATGTGATTTCTTGATAATGGGTGTGTTCCTTATCTTCTCCTAGTGTCTAAACTCTTCTCCATGGCTGGACCCCCAAATAATATTCCTTGACGTGCTAAGGGGTATCTAGAGAGTGGGATAGGTTTAATAACTACCGTAACCCTAACGCGTACCCTAACCCTAACCCCTACACTAACCCTAACACGTACCCTAATCCTAACCCGTACCCTAAACCGAGCCCTAACCCTCAAACTAACCCTAACCCTAACCCTAACCCATACCCTACGCCGTATCCGAAACCGTACCCGAACCCGTACCCTAACACTAACCCTAACCCTAACCCTAACCCTAACCCTAAGCTACCCTTGACTGCTTCTGCCTCCAATAGATTTCCTAAGCACTAGTGTTTTAAGGAACAGGTTAAAAAGAGAATCCTAATGTGATTTCTTGATAATGGGTGTGTTCCTTATCTTCTCCTAGTGTCTAAACTCTTCTCCATGGCTGGACCCCCAAATAATATTCCTTGACGTGCTAAGGGGTATCTAGAGAGTGGGATAGGTTTAATAACTACCCTAACCCTAACGCGTACCCTAACCCTAACCTCTACCCTAACCCTAACACGTAACCTAATCCTAAGCCGTACCCTAAACCGAGCCCTAACCCTCAAACTAACCCTAACCCTAACCCTAACCCATACCCAACGCCGTACCCGAACCCGTACCGGAACCCGTACCCTAACACTAACCCTAACCCTAACCTTAACCCTAACCCTAAGCTACCCTTGACTGCTTCTGCCTCCAATAGATTTCCTAAGCACTAGTGTTTTAAGGAACAGGTTAAAAAGAGAATCCTAATGTGATTTCTTGATAATGGGTGTGCTCCTTATCTTCTCCTAGTGTCTAAACTCTTCTCCATGGCTGGACCCCCAAATAATATTCCTTGACGTGCTAAGGGATATCTAGAGAGTGGGATAAGTTTAATAACTACCCTAACCCTAACGCGTACCTTAACCCTAACACCTACCCTAAACCTAACACGTACCCTAATCCTAACCCGTACCCTAAACCGAGCCCTAACCCTCAAACTAACCCTAACCCTAACCCTAACCCATATCCTACGCCGTACCCGAACCCGTACCCGAACCCGTACTCTAAGCCTTACCCTAACAATAACCCTAACCCTAACCCTAACCCTAACCCTAAGCTACCCTTGACTGCTTCTCTCTCCAATAGATTTCCTAAGCACTAGTGTTTTAAGGAACAGGTTAAAAAGAGAATCGTAATGTGATTTCTTGATAATGGGTGTGTTCCTTATCTTCTCCTAGTGTCTAAACTCTTCTCCATGGCTGGACCCCCAAATAATATTCCTTGACGTGCTAAGGGGTATCTAGAGAGTGGGATAGGCTTAATAACTACCCTAACCCTAACACGTACCCTAAACCTAACCTCTAACCTAACCCTAACACGTACACTAATCCTAACCCGTACCCTAAACCGAGCCCTAACCCTCAAACTAACCCTAACCCTAACCCTAACCCATACCCTACGCCGTACCCGAACCCGTACCCGAACCCGTTCCCTAAGCCGTACCCTAACCCTAACCCTAAACCTAACCCTAACCGTAACCCTAAGCTACCCTTGACTGCTTCTGCCTCCAATAGATTTCCTAAGCACTAGTGTATTAAGGAAAAGGTTAAAAAGAGAATCCTAATGTGATTTCAGGATAATGGGTGTGTTCCTTATCTTCTCCTATTGTCTAAACTCTTCTCCATGGCTGGACCCCCAAATAATATTCCTTGACGTGCTAAGGGGTATCTAGAGAGTGGGATAGGTTTAATAACTACCCTAACCCTAACGCGTACCCTAACCCTAACCCCTACCCTAACCCTAACACGAACCCTAATCCTAACCCGTACCCTAAACCGAGCCCTAACCTTCAAACTAACCCTAACCCTAACCCTAACCCATACCCTACGCCGTACACGAACCCGTACCCGAACCCGTACCCTAAGCCGTACCCTAACTCTAACCCTAACCCTAACACTAACCCTAAGCTACCCTTGACTGCTTCTGCCTCCAATAGATTTCCTAAGCACTAGTGTTTTAAGGAACAGGTTAAAAAGAGTATCCTAATGTGATTTCTTGATAATGGGTGTGTTCCTTATCTTCTCCTAGTGTCTAAACTCTTCTCCAAGGCTGGACCCCCAAATAATATTCCTTGACGTGCTAAGGGGTATCTAGAGAGTGGGATAGGTTTAATAACTACCCTAACCCTAACGCGTACCCTAACCCTAACCTCTACCCTAACCCTAACACGTACACTAATCCTAACCCGTGCCCTAAACCGAGCCCTAACCCTCAAACTAACCCTAACCCTAACCCTAACCCACACCCTACGCCGTACCCGAACCCGGACCCGAACCCGTACCCTAAGCCGTACCCTAACCCTAACCCTAACCCTAACCCTAACCCTAAGCTACCCTTGACTGCTTCTGCCTCCAATAGATTTCCTAAGCACTAGTGTATTAAGGAACAGGTTAAAAAGAGAATCCAAATGTGATTTCAGGATAATGGGTGTGTTCCTTATCTTCTCCTAGTGTCTAAACTCTTCTCCATGGCTGGACCCCCAAATAATATTCCTTGACGTGCTAAAGGGTATCTAGAGACTGGGATAGGTTTAATAACTACCCTAACCCTAACGCGTACCCTAACCCTAACCCCTACCCTAACCCTAACACGTACCCTAATCCTAACCCGTACCCTAAACCGAGCCCTAACCCTCAAAGTAACCCTAACCCTAACCCTAACCCATACACTACGCCATACCCAAACCCGTACCCGTACCCGTACCCGAACCCGTACCCTAAGCCGTACCCTAACCCTAAACCTAACCCTAAGCTACCCTTGACTGCTTCTGCCTCCAATAGATTTCCTAAGCACTAGTGTTTTAAGGAACAGGTTAAAAAGAGAATCCTAATGTGATTTCTTGATAATGGGTGTGTTCCTTATCTTCTCCTAGTGTCTAAACTCTTCTCCATGGCTGGACCCCCAAATAATATTCCTTTACGTGCTAAGGGGTATCTAGAGAGTGGGATAGGTTTAATAACTACCCTAACCCTAACGCGTACCCTAACCCTAACCCCTACCCTAACCCTAACACGTACCCTAATCCTAACCCGTAACCTAAACCGAGCCCTAACCCTCAAACTAACCCTAACCCTAACCCTAACCCATACCCTACGCCATACCCAAACCCGGACCCGAACCCGTACCCTAAGCCGTACCCTAACCCTAAACCAATCCCTAACCCTAACCCTAAGCTACCCTTGACTGCTTCTGCCTCCAATAGATTTCCTAAGCACTAGTGTATTAAGGAACCGGTTAAAAAGAGAATCCTAATGTGATTTCAGGATAATGGGTGTGTTCCTTATCTTCTCCTAGTGTCTAAACTCTTCTCCATGGCTGGACCCCCAAATAATATTCCTTGACGTGCTAAAGGGTATCTAGAGAGTGGGATAGGTTTAATAACTACCCTAACCCTAACGCGTACCCTAACCCTAACCCCTACCCTAACCCTAACACGTACCCTAATCTTAACCCGAACCCTAAACCGAGCCCTAACCCTCAAACTAACCCTAACCCTAACCCTAACCCATACCCTACGCCATACCCAAACCCGTACCCGAACCCGTACCCTAAGCCGTACCCTAACCCTAACCCTAACCCTAAGCTACCCTTGACTGCTTCTGCCTCCAATAGATTTCCTAAGAACTAGTGTTTTAAGGAACAGGTTAAAAAGAGAATCCTAATGTGATTTCTTGATAATGGGTGTGTTCCTTATCTTCTCCTAGTGTCTAAACTCTTCTCCATGGCTGGACCCCCAAATAATATTCCTTGACGTGCTAAGGGGTACCTAGAGAGTGGGATAGGTTTAATAACTACCCTAACCCTAACGCGTACCCTAACCCTAACCCCTACCCTAACCCTAACACGAACCCTAATCCTAACCCTTACCCTAAACCGAGCCCTAACCTTCAAACTAACCCTAACCCTAACCCTAACCCATACCCTACGCCGTACACGAACCCGTACCCGAACCCGTACCCTAAGCCGTACCCTAACTCTAACCCTAACCCTAACACTAACCCTAAGCTACCCTTGACTGCTTCTGCCTCCAATAGATTTCCTAAGCACTAGTGTTTTAAGGAACAGGTTAAAAAGAGAATCCTAATGTGATTTCTTGATAATGGGTGTGTTCCTTATCTTCTCCTAGTGTCTAAACTCTTCTCCAAGGCTGGACCCCCAAATAATATTCCTTGACGTGCTAAGGGGTATCTAGAGAGTGGGATAGGTTTAATAACTACCCTAACCCTAACGCGTACCCTAACCCTAACCCCTACCCTAACCCTAACACGTACCCTAATCCTAACCCGTACCCTAAACCGAGCCCTAACCCTCAAACTAACCCTAACCCTAACCCTAACCCATACACTACGCCATACCCAAACCCGTACCCGAACCCGTACCCGAACCCGTACCCTAAGCCGTACCCTAACCCTAACCCTAACCCTAAGCTACCCTTGACTGCTTCTGCCTCCAATAGATTTCCTAAGCACTAGTGTATTAAGGAACAGGTTAAAAAGAGAATCCTAATGTGATTTCTTGATAATGGGTGTGTTCCTTATCTTCTCCTAGTGTCTAAACTCTTCTCCATGGCTGGACCCCCAAATAATATTCCTTGACGTGCTAAGGGGTATCTAGAGAGTGGGATAGGTTTAATAACTACCCTAACCCTAACGCGTACCCTAACCCTAACCCCTACCCTAACCCTAACACGTACCCTAATCCTAACCCGTATCCTAAACCGAGCCCTAACCCTCAAACTAACCCTAACCCTAACCCTAACGCATACCCAACGCCGTACCCGAACCCGTACCCGAACCCGTACCCTAAGCCGTACCCTAACCCTAACCCTAAACCTAAGCTACCCTTGACTGCTTCTGCCTCCAATAGATTTCCTAAGAACTAGTGTTTTAAGGAACAGGTTAAAAAGATAATCCTAATGTGATTTCTTGATAATGGGTGTGTTCCTTATCTTCTCCTAGTGTCTAAACTCTTCTCCATGGCTGGACCCCCAAATAATATTCCTTGACGTGCTAAGGGGTACCTAGAGAGTGGGATAGGTTTAATAACTACCCTAACCCTAACGCGTACCCTAACCCTAACCCCTACCCTAACCCTAACACGAACCCTAATCCTAACCCGTACCCTAAACCGAGCCCTAACCTTCAAACTAACCCTAACCCTAACCCTAACCCATACCCTACGCCGTACACGAACCCGTACCCGAACCCGTACCCTAAGCCGTACCCTAACTCTAACCCTAACCCTAACACTAACCCTAAGCTACCCTTGACTGCTTCTGCCTCCAATAGATTTCCTAAGCACTAGTGTTTTAAGGAACAGGTTAAAAAGAGAATCCTAATGTGATTTCTTGATAATGGGTGTGTTCCTTATCTTCTCCTAGTGTCTAAACTCTTCTCCAAGGCTGGACCCCCAAATAATATTCCTTGACGTGCTAAGGGGTATCTAGAGAGTGGGATAGGTTTAATAACTACCGTAACCCTAACGCATACCCTAACCCTAACCCCTACACTAACCCTAACACGTACCCTAATCCTAACCCGTACCCTAAACCGAGCCCTAACCCTCAAACTAACCCTAACCCTAACCCTAACCCATACCCTACGCCGTACCCGAACCCGTACCCGAACCCATACTCTAAGCCTTACCCTAACAATAACCCTAACCCTAACCCTAACCCTAACCCTAAGCTACCCTTGACTGCTTCTGCCTCCAATAGATTTCCTAAGCACTAGTGTTTTAAGGAACAGGTTAAAAAGAGAATCCTAATGTGATTTCTTGATAATGGGTGTGTTCCTTATCTTCTCCTAGTGTCTAAACTCTTCTCCATGGCTGGACCCCCAAATAATATTCCTTGACGTGCTAAGGGGTATCTAGAGAGTGGGATAGGTTTAATAACTACCGTAACCCTAACGCGTACCCTAACCCTAACCCCTACACTAACCCTAACACGTACCCTAATCCTAACCCGTACCCTAAACCGAGCCCTAACCCTCAAACTAACCCTAACCCTAACCCTAACCCATACCCTACGCCGTACCCGAAACCGTACCGGAACCCGTACCCTAACACTAACCCTAACCCTAACCTTAACCCTAACCCTAAGCTACCCTTGACTGCTTCTGCCTCCAATAGATTTCCTAAGCACTAGTGTTTTAAGGAACAGGTTAAAAAGAGAATCCTAATGTGATTTCTTGATAATGGGTGTGCTCCTTATCTTCTCCTAGTGTCTAAACTCTTCTCCATGGCTGGACCCCCAAATAATATTCCTTGACGTGCTAAGGGGTATCTAGAGAGTGGGATAAGTTTAATAACTACCCTAACCCTAACGCGTACCTTAACCCTAACACCTACCCTAAACCTAACACGTACCCTAATCCTAACCCGTACCCTAAACCGAGCCCTAACCCTCAAACTAACCCTAACCCTAACCCTAACCCATACCCTACGCCGTACCCGAACCCGTACCCGAACCCGTACTCTAAGCCTTACCCTAACAATAACCCTAACCCTAACCCTAACCCTAACCCTAAGCTACCCTTGACTGCTTCTCTCTCCAATAGATTTCCTAAGCACTAGTGTTTTAAGGAACAGGTTAAAAAGAGAATCGTAATGTGATTTCTTGATAATGGGTGTGTTCCTTATCTTCTCCTAGTGTCTAAACTCTTCTCCATGGCTGGACCCCCAAATAATATTCCTTGACGTGCTAAGGGGTATCTAGAGAGTGGGATAGGCTTAATAACTACCCTAACCCTAACACGTACCCTAAACCTAACCTCTAACCTAACACTAACACGTACACTAATCCTAACCCGTACCCTAAACCGAGCCCTAACCCTCAAACTAACCCTAACCCTAACCCTAACCCATACCCTACGCCGTACCCGAACCCGTACCCGAACCCGTTCCCTAAGCCGTACCCTAACCCTAACCCTAAACCTAACCCTAACCGTAACCCTAAGCTACCCTTGACTGCTTCTGCCTCCAATAGATTTCCTAAGCACTAGTGTATTAAGGAAAAGGTTAAAAAGAGAATCCTAATGTGATTTCAGGATAATGGGTGTGTTCCTTATCTTCTCCTATTGTCTAAACTCTTCTCCATGGCTGGACCCCCAAATAATATTCCTTGACGTGCTAAGGGGTATCTAGAGAGTGGGATAGGTTTAATAACTACCCTAACCCTAACGCGTACCCTAACCCTAACCCCTACCCTAACCCTAACACGTACCCTAATCCTAACCCGTAACCTAAACCGAGCCCTAACCCTCAAACTAACCCTAACCCTAACCCTAACCCATACCCTACGCCATACCCAAACCCGGACCCTAAGCCGTACCCTAACCCTAAACCAATCCCTAACCCTAACCCTAAGCTACCCTTGACTGCTTCTGCCTCCAATAGATTTCCTAAGCACTAGTGTATTAAGGAACCGGTTAAAAAGAGAATCCTAATGTGATTTCAGGATAATGGGTGTGTTCCTTATCTTCTCCTAGTGTCTAAGCTCTTCTCCATGGCTGGACCCCCAAATAATATTCCTTGACGTGCTAAAGGGTATCTAGAGAGTGGGATAGGTTTAATAACTACCCTAACCCTAACGCGTACCCTAACCCTAACCCCTACCCTAACCCTAACACGTACCCTAATCTTAACCCGAACCCTAAACCGAGCCCTAACCCTCAAACTAACCCTAACCCTAACCCTAACCCATACCCTACGCCATACCCAAACCCGTACCCGAACCCGTACCCTAAGCCGTACCCTAACCCTAACCCTAACCCTAAGCTACCCTTGACTGCTTCTGCCTCCAATAGATTTCCTAAGAACTAGTGTTTTAAGGAACAGGTTAAAAAGAGAATCCTAATGTGATTTCTTGATAATGGGTGTGTTCCTTATCTTCTCCTAGTGTCTAAACTCTTCTCCATGGCTGGACCCCCAAATAATATTCCTTGACGTGCTAAGGGGTACCTAGAGAGTGGGATAGGTTTAATAACTACCCTAACCCTAACGCGTACCCTAACCCTAACCCCTACCCTAACCCTAACACGAACCCTAATCCTAACCCGTACCCTAAACCGAGCCCTAACCTTCAAACTAACCCTAACCCTAACCCTAACCCATACCCTACGCCGTACACGAACCCGTACCCGAACCCGTACCCTAAGCCGTACCCTAACTCTAACCCTAACCCTAACACTAACCCTAAGCTACCCTT
Source organism: Eschrichtius robustus (assembly GCF_028021215.1). Classification (NCBI taxonomy): domain Eukaryota; kingdom Metazoa; phylum Chordata; class Mammalia; order Artiodactyla; family Eschrichtiidae; genus Eschrichtius; species Eschrichtius robustus. The sequence goes on from NW_027175647.1 coordinate 1,633,801, forward strand.
GACTGCTTCTGCCTCCAATAGATTTCCTAAGCACTAGTGTTTTAAGGAACAGGTTAAAAAGAGAATCCTAATGTGATTTCTTGATAATGGGTGTGTTCCTTATCTTCTCCTAGTGTCTAAACTCTTCTCCAAGGCTGGACCCCCAAATAATATTCCTTGACGTGCTAAGGGGTATCTAGAGAGTGGGATAGGTTTAATAACTACCCTAACCCTAACGCGTACCCTAACCCTAACCTCTACCCTAACCCTAACACGTACACTAATCCTAACCCGTGCCCTAAACCGAGCCCTAACCCTCAAACTAACCCTAACCCTAACCCTAACCCACACCCTACGCCGTACCCGAACACGGACCCGAACCCGTACCCTAAGCCGTACCCTAACCCTAACCCTAACCCTAACCCTAACCCTAAGCTACCCTTGACTGCTTCTGCCTCCAATAGATTTCCTAAGCACTAGTGTATTAAGGAACAGGTTAAAAAGAGAATCCTAATGTGATTTCAGGATAATGGGTGTGTTCCTTATCTTCTCCTAGTGTCTAAACTCTTCTCCATGGCTGGACCCCCAAATAATATTCCTTGACGTGCTAAAGGGTATCTAGAGACTGGGATAGGTTTAATAACTACCCTAACCCTAACGCGTACCCTAACCCTAACCCCTACCCTAACCCTAACACGTACCCTAATCCTAACCCGTACCCTAAACCGAGCCCTAACCCTCAAACTAACCCTAACCCTAACCCTAACCCATACACTACGCCATACCCAAACCCGTACCCGAACCCGTACCCGAACCCGTACCCTAAGCCGTACCCTAACCCTAAACCTAACCCTAAGCTACCCTTGACTGCTTCTGCCTCCAATAGATTTCCTAAGCACTAGTGTTTTAAGGAACAGGTTAAAAAGAGAATCCTAATGTGTTTCTTGATAATGGGTGTGTTCCTTATCTTCTCCTAGTGTCTAAACTCTTCTCCATGGCTGGACCCCCAAATAATATTCCTTTACGTGCTAAGGGGTATCTAGAGAGTGGGATAGGTTTAATAACTACCCTAACCCTAACGCGTACCCTAACCCTAACCCCTACCCTAACCCTAACACGTACCCTAATCCTAACCCGTAACCTAAACCGAGCCCTAACCCTCAAACTAACCCTAACCCTAACCCTAACCCATACCCTACGCCATACCCAAACCCGGACCCGAACCCGTACCCTAAGCCGTACCCTAACCCTAAACCAATCCCTAACCCTAACCCTAAGCTACCCTTGACTGCTTCTGCCTCCAATAGATTTCCTAAGCACTAGTGTATTAAGGAACCGGTTAAAAAGAGAATCCTAATGTGATTTCAGGATAATGGGTGTGTTCCTTATCTTCTCCTAGTGTCTAAACTCTTCTCCATGGCTGGACCCCCAAATAATATTCCTTGACGTGCTAAAGGGTATCTAGAGAGTGGGATAGGTTTAATAACTACCCTAACCCTAACGCGTACCCTAACCCTAACCCCTACCCTAACCCTAACACGTACCCTAATCTTAACCCGAACCCTAAACCGAGCCCTAACCCTCAAACTAACCCTAACCCTAACCCTAACCCATACCCTACGCCATACCCAAACCCGTACCCGAACCCGTACCCTAAGCCGTACCCTAACCCTAACCCTAACCCTAAGCTACCCTTGACTGCTTCTGCCTCCAATAGATTTCCTAAGAACTAGTGTTTTAAGGAACAGGTTAAAAAGAGAATCCTAATGTGATTTCTTGATAATGGGTGTGTTCCTTATCTTCTCCTAGTGTCTAAACTCTTCTCCATGGCTGGACCCCCAAATAATATTCCTTGACGTGCTAAGGGGTACCTAGAGAGTGGGATAGGTTTAATAACTACCCTAACCCTAACGCGTACCCTAACCCTAACCCCTACCCTAACCCTAACACGAACCCTAATCCTAACCCTTACCCTAAACCGAGCCCTAACCTTCAAACTAACCCTAACCCTAACCCTAACCCATACCCTACGCCGTACACGAACCCGTACCCGAACCCGTACCCTAAGCCGTACCCTAACTCTAACCCTAACCCTAACACTAACCCTAAGCTACCCTTGACTGCTTCTGCCTCCAATAGATTTCCTAAGCACTAGTGTTTTAAGGAACAGGTTAAAAAGAGAATCCTAATGTGATTTCTTGATAATGGGTGTGTTCCTTATCTTCTCCTAGTGTCTAAACTCTTCTCCAAGGCTGGACCCCCAAATAATATTCCTTGACGTGCTAAGGGGTATCTAGAGAGTGGGATAGGTTTAATAACTACCGTAACCCTAACGCGTACCCTAACCCTAACCTCTACCCTAACCCTAACACGTACACTAATCCTAACCCGTGCCCTAAACCGAGCCCTAACCCTCAAACTAACCCTAACCCTAACCCTAACCCACACCCTACGCCGTACCCGAACCCGGACCCGAACCCGTACCCTAAGCCGTACCCTAACCCTAACCCTAACCCTAACCCTAACCCTAAGCTACCCTTGACTGCTTCTGCCTCCAATAGATTTCCTAAGCACTAGTGTATTAAGGAACAGGTTAAAAAGAGAATCCTAATGTGATTTCAGGATAATGGGTGTGTTCCTTATCTTCTCCTAGTGTCTAAACTCTTCTCCATGGCTGGACCCCCAAATAATATTCCTTGACGTGCTAAAGGGTATCTAGAGACTGGGATAGGTTTAATAACTACCCTAACCCTAACGCGTACCCTAACCCTAACCCCTACCCTAACCCTAACACGTACCCTAATCCTAACCTGTACCCTAAACCGAGCCCTAACCCTCAAACTAACCCTAACCCTAACCCTAACCCATACACTACGCCATACCCAAACCCGTACCCGAACCCGTACCCGAACCCATACCCTAAGCCGTACCCTAACCCTAAACCTAACCCTAAGCTACCCTTGACTGCTTCTGCCTCCAATAGATTTCCTAAGCACTAGTGTTTTAAGGAACAGGTTAAAAAGAGAATCCTAATGTGATTTCTTGATAATGGGTGTGTTCCTTATCTTCTCCTAGTGTCTAAACTCTTCTCCATGGCTGGACCCCCAAATAATATTCCTTTACGTGCTAAGGGGTATCTAGAGAGTGGGATAGGTTTAATAACTACCCTAACCCTAACGCGTACCCTAACCCTAACCCCTACCCTAACCCTAACACGTACCCTAATCCTAACCCGTAACCTAAACCGAGACCTAACCCTCAAACTAACCCTAACCCTAACCCTAACCCATACCCTACACCATACCCAAACCCGGACCCGAACCCGTACCCTAAGCCGTACCCTAACCATAAACCTATCCCTAACCCTAACCCTACGCTACCCTTGACTGCTTCTGCCTCCAATAGATTTCCTAAGCACTAGTGTATTAAGGAACAGGTTAAAAAGAGAATCCTAATGTGATTTCAGGATAATGGGTGTGTTCCTTATCTTCTCCTAGTGTCTAAACTCTTCTCCATGGCTGGACCCCCAAATAATATTCCTTGAAGTGCTAAAGGGTGTCTAGAGGGTGGGATAGGTTTAATAACTACCCTAACCCTAACGCGTACCCTAACCCTAACCCCTACCCTAACACGTACCCTAATCTTAAACCGAACCCTAAACCGAGCCCTAACCCTCAAACTAACCCTAACCCTAACCCTAACCCATACCCTACGCCGTACCCGAACCCGTACCCGAACCCGTACCCTAACACTAACCCCAACCCTAACCCTAACCCTAACCCTAAGCTACCCTTGACTGCTTCTGCCTCCAATAGATTTCCTAAGCACTAGTGTTTTAAGGAACAGGTTAAAAAGAGAATCCTAATGTGATTTCTTGATAATGGGTGTGTTCCTTATCTTCTCCTAGTGTCTAAACTCTTCTCCATGGATGGACCCCCAAATAATATTCCTTGACGTGCTAAGGGGTATCTAGAGAGTGGGATAGGTTTAATAACTACCCTAACCCTAACGCATACCCTAACACTAACACGTACCCTAATCCTAACCCGTACCCTAAACCGAGCCCTAACCCTCAAACTAACCCTAACCCTAACCCTAACCCATACCCTACGCCGTACACGAACCCGTACCCGAACCCGTACCCTAAGCCGTACCCTAACACTAACCCTACCCGTAACCCTAAGCTACCCTTGACTGCTTCTGCCTCCAATAGATTTCCTAAGCACTAGTGTTTTAAGGAACAGGTTAAAAAGAGAATCCTAATGTGATTTCTTGATAATGGGTGTGTTCCTTATCTTCTCCTAGTGTCTAAACTCTTCTCCATGGCTGGGCCCCCAAATAATATTCCTTGACGTGCTAAGGGGTATCTAGAGAGTGGGATAGGTTTAATAACTACCCTAACCCTAACGCGTACCCTAACCCTAACCCCTACCCTAACCCTAACACGTACCCTAATCCTAACCCGTACCCTAAACCGAGCCCTAACCCTCAAACTAACCCTAACCCTAACCCTAACGCATACCCAACGCCGTACCCGAAACCGTACCGGAACCCGTACCCTAACACTAACCCTAACCCTAACCCTAACCCTAACCCTAAGCTACCCTTGACTGCTTCTGCCTCCAATAGATTTCCTAAGCACTAGTGTTTTAAGGAACAGGTTAAAAAGAGAATCCTAATGTGATTTCTTGATAATGGGTGTGTTCCTTATCTTCTCCTAGTGTCTAAACTCTTCTCCAAGGCTGGACCCCCAAATAATATTCCTTGACGTGCTAAGGGGTATCTAGAGAGTGGGATAGGTTTAATAACTACCCTAACCCTAACGCGTACCCTAACCCTAACCTCTACCCTAACCCTAACACGTACACTAATCCTAACCCGTGCCCTAAACCGAGCCCTAACCCTCAAACTAACCCTAACCCTAACCCTAACCCACACCCTACGCCGTACCCGAACCCGGACCCGAACCCGTACCCTAAGCCGTACCCTAACCCTAACCCTAACCCTAACCCTAACCCTAACCCTAAGCTACCCTTGACTGCTTCTGCCTCCAATAGATTTCCTAAGCACTAGTGTATTAAGGATCAGGTTAAAAAGAGAATCCTAATGTGATTTCTTGATAATGGGTGTGTTCCTTATCTTCTCCTAGTGTCTAAACTCTTCTCCATGGCTGGACCCCCAAATAATATTCCTTGACGTGCTAAGGGGTATCTAGAGAGTGGGATAGGTTTAATAACTACCCTAACCCTAACGCGTACCCTAACCCTAACACGTACCCTAATCCTAACCCGTACCCTAAACCGAGCCCTAACCCTCAAACTAACCCTAAACCTAACCCTAACCCATACCCTACGCCGTACCCGAAGCCGTACACGAACCCGTACCCTAAGCCGTACCCTAAAACTATCCCTAACCCTAACCCTAAGCTACCCTTGACTGCTTCTGCCTCCAATAGATTTCCTAAGCACTAGTGTTTTAAGGAACATGTTAAAAAGAGAATCCTAATGTGATTTCAGGATAATGGGTGTGTTCCTTATCTTCTCCTAGTGTCTAAACTCTTCTCCATGGCTGGACCCCCAAATAATATTCCTTGACGTGCTAAAGGGTATCTAGAGAGTGGGATAGGTTTAATAACTACCCTAACCCTAACGCGTACCCTAACCCTAACCCCTACCCTAACCCTAACACGTACCCTAATCTTAACCCGAACCCTAAACCGAGCCCTAACCCTCAAACTAACCCTAACCCTAACCCTAACCCATACCCTACGCCATACCTAAATCCGTACCCGAACCCGTACCCTAAGCCGTACCCTAACCCTAACCCTAACCCTAAGCTACCCTTGACTGCTTCTGCCTCCAATAGATTTCCTAAGAACTAGTGTTTTAAGGAACAGGTTAAAAAGATAATCCTAATGTGATTTCTTGATAATGGGTGTGTTCCTTATCTTCTCCTAGTGTCTAAACTCTTCTCCATGGCTGGACCCCCAAATAATATTCCTTGACGTGCTAAGGGGTACCTAGAGAGTGGGATAGGTTTAATAACTACCCTAACCCTAACGCGTACCCTAACCCTAACCCCTACCCTAACCCTAACACGAACCCTAATCCTAACCCGTACCCTAAACCGAGCCCTAACCTTCAAACTAACCCTAACCCTAACCCTAACCCATACCCTACGCCGTACACGAACCCGTACCCGAACCCGTACCCTAAGCCGTACCCTAACTCTAAACCTAACCCTAACACTAACCCTAAGCTACCCTTGACTGCTTCTGCCTCCAATAGATTTCCTAAGCACTAGTGTTTTAAGGAACAGGTTAAAAAGAGAATCCTAATGTGATTTCTTGATAATGGGTGTGTTCCTTATCTTCTCCTAGTGTCTAAACTCTTCTCCAAGGCTGGACCCCCAAATAATATTCCTTGACGTGCTAAGGGGTATCTAGAGAGTGGGATAGGTTTAATAACTACCGTAACCCTAACGCATACCCTAACCCTAACCCCTACACTAACCCTAACACGTACCCTAATCCTAACCCGTACCCTAAACCGAGCCCTAACCCTCAAACTAACCCTAACCCTAACCCTAACCCATACCCTACGCCCTACCCGAACCCGTACCCGAACCCGTACTCTAAGCCTTACCCTAACAATAACCCTAACCCTAACCCTAACCCTAACCCTAAGCTACCCTTGACTGCTTCTGCCTCCAATAGATTTCCTAAGCACTAGTGTTTTAAGGAACAGGTTAAAAAGAGAATCCTAATGTGATTTCTTGATAATGGGTGTGTTCCTTATCTTCTCCTAGTGTCTAAACTCTTCTCCATGGCTGGACCCCCAAATAATATTCCTTGACGTGCTAAGGGGTATCTAGAGAGTGGGATAGGTTTAATAACTACCGTAACCCTAACGCGTACCCTAACCCTAACCCCTACACTAACTCTAACACGTACCCTAATCCTAACCCATACCCTAAACCGAGCCCTAACCCTCAAACTAACCCTAACCCTAACCCAAACCCATACCCTACGCCGTACCCGAAACCGTACCCGAACCCGTACCCTAACACTAACCCTAACCCTAACCCTAACCCTAACCCTAAGCTACCCTTGACTGCTTCTGCCTCCAATAGATTTCCTAAGCACTAGTGTTTTAAGGAACAGGTTAAAAAGAGAATCCTAATGTGATTTCTTGATAATGGGTGTGTTCCTTATCTTCTCCTAGTGTCTAAACTCTTCTCCATGGCTGGACCCCCAAATAATATTCCTTGACGTGCTAAGGGGTATCTAGAGAGTGGGATAGGTTTAATAACTACCCTAACCCTAACGCGTACCCTAACCCTAACCTCTACCCTAACCCTAACTCGTAACCTAATCCTAAGCCGTACCCTAAACCGAGCCCTAACCCTCAAACTAACCCTAACCCTAACCCTAACCCATACCCAACGCCGTACCCGAACCCGTACCGGAACCCGTACCCTAACACTAACCCTAACCCTAACCTTAACCCTAACCCTAAGCTACCCTTGACTGCTTCTGCCTCCAATAGATTTCCTAAGCACTAGTGTTTTAAGGAACAGGTTAAAAAGAGAATCCTAATGTGATTTCTTGATAATGGGTGTGCTCCTTATCTTCTCCTAGTGTCTAAACTCTTCTCCATGGCTGGACCCCCAAATAATATTCCTTGACGTGCTAAGGGGTATCTAGAGAGTGGGATAAGTTTAATAACTACCCTAACCCTAACGCGTACCTTAACCCTAACACCTACCCTAAACCTAACACGTACCCTAATCCTAACCCGTACCCTAAACCGAGCCCTAACTCTCAAACTAACCCTAACCCTAACCCTAACCCATACCCTACGCCGTACCCGAACCCGTACCCGAACCCGTACTCTAAGCCTTACCCTAACAATAACCCTAACCCTAACCCTAACCCTAACCCTAAGCTACCCTTGACTGCTTCTCTCTCCAATAGATTTCCTAAGCACTAGTGTTTTAAGGAACAGGTTAAAAAGAGAATCGTAATGTGATTTCTTGATAATGGGTGTGTTCCTTATCTTCTCCTAGTGTCTAAACTCTTCTCCATGGCTGGACCCCCAAATAATATTCCTTGACGTGCTAAGGGGTATCTAGAGAGTGGGATAGGCTTAATAACTACCCTAACCCTAACGCGTACCCTAAACCTAACCTCTACCCTAACCCTAACACGTACACTAATCCTAACCCGTACCCTAAACCGAGCCCTAACCCTCAAACTAACCCTAACCCTAACCCTAACCCATACCCTACGCCGTACCCGAACCCGTACCCGAACCCGTTCCCTAAGCCGTACCCTAACCCTAACCCTAAACCTAAGCTACCCTTGACTGCTTCTGCCTCCAATAGATTTCCTAAGCACTAGTGTATTAAGGAACAGGTTAAAAAGAGAATCCTAATGTGATTTCAGGATAATGGGTGTGTTCCTTATCTTCTCCTATTGTCTAAACTCTTCTCCATGGCTGGACCCCCAAATAATATTCCTTGACGTGCTAAGGGGTATCTAGAGAGTGGGATAGGTTTAATAACTACCCTAACCCTAACGCGTACCCTAACCCTAACCCCTACCCTAACCCTAACACGTACCCTAATCCTAACCCGTAACCTAAACCGAGCCCTAACCCTCAAACTAACCCTAACCCTAACCCTAACCCATACCCTACGCCATACCCAAACCCGGACCCGAACCCGTACCCTAAGCCGTACCCTAACCCTAAACCAATCCCTAACCCTAACCCTAAGCTACCCTTGACTGCTTCTGCCTCCAATAGATTTCCTAAGCACTAGTGTATTAAGGAACCGGTTAAAAAGAGAATCCTAATGTGATTTCAGGATAATGGGTGTGTTCCTTATCTTCTCCTAGTGTCTAAACTCTTCTCCATGGCTGGACCCCCAAATAATATTCCTTGACGTGCTAAAGGGTATCTAGAGAGTGGGATAGGTTTAATAACTACCCTAACCCTAACGCGTACCCTAACCCTAACCCCTACCCTAACCCTAACACGTACCCTAATCTTAACCCGAACCCTAAACCGAGCCCTAACCCTCAAACTAACCCTAACCCTAACCCTAACCCATACCCTACGCCATACCCAAACCCGTACCCGAACCCGTACCCTAAGCCATACCCTAACCCTAACCCTAACCCTAAGCTACCCTTGACTGCTTCTGCCTCCAATAGATTTCCTAAGAACTAGTGTTTTAAGGAACAGGTTAAAAAGAGAATCCTAATGTGATTTCTTGATAATGGGTGTGTTCCTTATCTTCTCCTAGTGTCTAAACTCTTCTCCATGGCTGGACCCCCAAATAATATTCCTTGACGTGCTAAGGGGTACCTAGAGAGTGGGATAGGTTTAATAACTACCCTAACCCTAACGCGTACCCTAACCCTAACCCCTACCCTAACCCTAACACGAACCCTAATCCTAACCCGTACCCTAAACCGAGCCCTAACCTTCAAACTAACCCTAACCCTAACCCTAACCCATACCCTACGCCGTACACGAACCCGTACCCGAACCCGTACCCTAAGCCGTACCCTAACTCTAACCCTAACCCTAACACTAACCCTAAACTACCCTTGACTGCTTCTGCCTCCAATAGATTTCCTAAGCACTAGTGTTTTAAGGAACAGGTTAAAAAGAGAATCCTAATGTGATTTCTTGATAATGGGTGTGTTCCTTATCTTCTCCTAGTGTCTAAACTCTTCTCCAAGGCTGGACCCCCAAATAATATTCCTTGACGTGCTAAGGGGTATCTAGAGAGTGGGATAGGTTTAACAACTACCCTAACCCTAACGCGTACCCTAACCCTAACCTCTACCCTAACCCTAACACGTACACTAATCCTAACCCGTGCCCTAAACCGAGCCCTAACCCTCAAACTAACCCTAACCCTAACCCTAACCCACACCCTACGCCGTACCCGAACCCGGACCCGAACCCGTACCCTAAGCCGTACCCTAACCCTAACCCTAACCCTAACCCTAACCCTAAGCTACCCTTGACTGCTTCTGCCTCCAATAGATTTCCTAAGCACTAGTGTATTAAGGAACAGGTTAAAAAGAGAATCCTAATGTGATTTCAGGATAATGGGTGTGTTCCTTATCTTCTCCTAGTGTCTAAACTCTTCTCCATGGCTGGACCCCCAAATAATATTCCTTGACGTGCTAAAGGGTATCTAGAGACTGGGATAGGTTTAATAACTACCCTAACCCTAACGCGTACCCTAACCCTAACCCCTACCCTAACCCTAACACGTACCCTAATCCTAACCCGTACCCTAAACCGAGCCCTAACCCTCAAACTAACCCTAACCCTAACCCTAACCCATACACTACGCCATACCCAAACCCGTACCCGAACCCGTACCCGAACCCGTACCCTAAGCCGTACCCTAACCCTAAACCTAACCCTAAGCTACCCTTGACTGCTTCTGCCTCCAATAGATTTCCTAAGCACTAGTGTTTTAAGGAACAGGTTAAAAAGAGAATCCTAATGTGATTTCTTGATAATGGGTGTGTTCCTTATCTTCTCCTAGTGTCTAAACTCTTCTCCATGGCTGGACCCCCAAATAATATTCCTTTACGTGCTAAGGGGTATCTAGAGAGTGGGATAGGTTTAATAACTACCCTAACCCTAACGCGTACCCTAACCCTAACCCCTACCCTAACCCTAACACGTACCCTAATCCTAACCCGTAACCTAAACCGAGCCCTAACCCTCAAACTAACCCTAACCCTAACCCTAACCCATACCCTACGCCATACCCAAACCCGGACCCGAACCCGTACCCTAAGCCGTACCCTAACCCTAAACCAATCCCTAACCCTAACCCTAAGCTACCCTTGACTGCTTCTGCCTCCAATAGATTTCCTAAGCACTAGTGTATTAAGGAACCGGTTAAAAAGAGAATCCTAATGTGATTTCAGGATAATGGGTGTGTTCCTTATCTTCTCCTAGTGTCTAAACTCTTCTCCATGGCTGGACCCCCAAATAATATTCCTTGACGTGCTAAAGGGTATCTAGAGAGTGGGATAGGTTTAATAACTACCCTAACCCTAACGCGTACCCTAACCCTAACCCCTACCCTAACACTAACACGTACCCTAATCTTAACCCGAACCCTAAACCGAGCCCTAACCCTCTAACTAACCCTAACCCTAACCCTAACCCATACCCTACGCCATACCCAAACCCGTACCCGAACCCGTACCCTAAGCCGTACCCTAACCCTAACCCTAACCCTAAGCTACCCTTGACTGCTTCTGCCTCCAATAGATTTCCTAAGAACTAGTGTTTTAAGGAACAGGTTAAAAAGAGAATCCTAATGTGATTTCTTGATAATGGGTGTGTTCCTTATCTTCTCCTAGTATCTAAACTCTTCTCCATGGCTGGACCCCCAAATAATATTCCTTGACGTGCTAAGGGGTACCTAGAGAGTGGGATAGGTTTAATAACTACCCTAACCCTAACGCGTACCCTAACCCTAACCCCTACCCTAACCCTAACACGAACCCTAATCCTAACCCGTACCCTAAACCGAGCCCTAACCTTCAAACTAACCCTAACCCTAACCCTAACCCATACCCTACGCCGTACACGAACCCGTACCCTAAGCCGTACCCTAACTCTAACACTAACCCTAACACTAACCCTAAGCTACCCTTGACTGCTTCTGCCTCCAATAGATTTCCTAAGCACTAGTGTTTTAAGGAACAGGTTAAAAAGAGAATCCTAATGTGATTTCTTGATAATGGGTGTGTTCCTTATCTTCTCCTAGTGTCTAAACTCTTCTCCAAGGCTGGACCCCCAAATAATATTCCTTGACGTGCTAAGGGGTATCTAGAGAGTGGGATAGGTTTAATAACTACCCTAACCCTAACGCCTACCCTAACCCTAACCTCTACCCTAACCCTAACACGTACACTAATCCTAACCCGTGCCCTAAACCGAGCCCTAACCCTCAAACTAACCCTAACCCTAACCCTAACCCACACCCTACGCCGTACCCGAACCCGGACCCGAACCCGTACCCTAAGCCGTACCCTAACCCTAACCCTAACCCTAACCCTAACCCTAAGCTTCCCTTGACTGCTTCTGCCTCCAATAGATTTCCTAAGCACTAGTGTATTAAGGAACAGGTTAAAAAGAGAATCCTAATGTGATTTCAGGATAATGGGTGTGTTCCTTATCTTCTCCTAGTGTCTAAACTCTTCTCCATGGCTGGACCCCCAAATAATATTCCTTGACGTGCTAAAGGGTATCTAGAGACTGGGATAGGTTTAATAACTACCCTAACCCTAACGCGTACCCTAACCCTAACCCCTACCCTAACCCTAACACGTACCCTAATCCTAACCCGTACCCTAAACCGAGCCCTAACCCTCAAACTAACCCTAACCCTAACCCTAACCCATACACTACGCCATACCCAAACCCGTACCCGAACCCGTACCCGAACCCGTACCCTAAGCCGTACCCTAACCCTAAACCTAACCCTAAGCTACCCTTGACTGCTTCTGCCTCCAATAGATTTCCTAAGCACTAGTGTTTTAAGGAACAGGTTAAAAAGTGAATCCTAATGTGATTTCTTGATAATGGGTGTGTTCCTTATCTTCTCCTAGTGTCTAAACTCTTCTCCATGGCTGGACCCCCAAATAATATTCCTTTACGTGCTAAGGGGTATCTAGAGAGTGGGATAGGTTTAATAACTACCCTAACCCTAACGCGTACCCTAACCCTAACCCCTACCCTAACCCTAACACGTACCCTAATCCTAACGCGTAACCTAAACCGAGACCTAACCCTCAAACTAACCCTAACCCTAACCCTAACCCATACCCTACACCATACCCAAACCCGGACCCGAACCCGTACCCTAAGCCGTACCCTAACCATAAACCTATCCCTAACCCTAACCCTAAGCTACCCTTGACTGCTTCTGCCTCCAATAGATTTCCTAAGCACTAGTGTATTAAGGAACAGGTTAAAAAGAGAATCCTAATGTGATTTCAGGATAATGGGTGTGTTCCTTATCTTCTCCTAGTGTCTAAACTCTTCTCCATGGCTGGACCCCCAAATAATATTCCTTGAAGTGCTAAAGGGTGTCTAGAGGGTGGGATAGGTTTAATAACTACCCTAACCCTAACGCGTACCCTAACCCTAACCCCTACCCTAACCCTAACACGTACCCTAATCTTAACCCGAACCCTAAACCGAGCCCTAACCCTCAAACTAACCCTAACCCTAACCCTAACCCATACCCTACGCCGTACCCGAACCCGTACCCGAACCCGTACCCTAACACTAACCCCAACCCTAACCCTAACCCTAACCCTAAGCTACCCTTGACTGCTTCTGCCTCCAATAGATTTCCTAAGCACAAGTGTTTTAAGGAACAGGTTAAAAAGAGAATCCTAATGTGATTTCTTGATAATGGGTGTGTTCCTTATCTTCTCCTAGTGTCTAAACTCTTCTCCATGGATGGACCCCCAAATAATATTCCTTGACGTGCTAAGGGGTATCTAGAGAGTGGGATAGGTTTAATAACTACCCTAAACCTAACGCGTACCCTAACACTAACACGTACCCAATCCTAACCCGTACCCTAAACCGAGCCCTAACCCTCAAACTAACCCTAACCCTAACCCTAACCCATACCCTACGCCGTACACGAACCCGTACCCGAACCCGTACCCTAAGCCGTACCCTAACACTAACCCTAACCGTAACCCTAAGCTACCCTTGACTGCTTCTGCCTCCAATAGATTTCCTAAGCACTAGTGTTTTAAGGAACAGGTTAAAAAGAGAATCCTAATGTGATTTCTTGATAATGGGTGTGTTCCTTATCTTCTCCTAGTGTCTAAACTCTTCTCCATGGCTGGACCCCCAAATAATATTCCTTGACGTGCTAAGGGGTATCTAGAGAGTGGGATAGGTTTAATAACTACCCTAACCCTAACGCGTACCCTAACCCTAACCCCTACCCTAACAATAACACGTACCCTAATCCTAACCCGTACCCTAAACCGAGCCCTAACCCTCAAACTAACCCTAACCCTAACCCTAACCCATACCCTACGCCGTACCCGAACCCGTACCGGAACCCGTACCCTAACACTAACCCTAACCCTAACCCTAACCCTAACCCTAAGCTACCCTTGACTGCTTCTGCCTCCAATAGATTTCCTAAGCACTAGTGTTTTAAGGAACAGGTTAAAAAGAGAATCCTAATGTGATTTCTTGATAATGGGTGTGTTCCTTATCTTCTCCTAGTGTCTAAACTCTTCTCCAAGGCTGGACCCCCAAATAATATTCCTTGACGTGCTAAGGGGTATCTAGAGAGTGGGATAGGTTTAATAACTACCCTAACCCTAACGCGTACCCTAACCCTAACCTCTACCCTAACCCTAACACGTACACTAATCCTAACCCGTGCCCTAAACCGAGCCCTAACCCTCAAACTAACCCTAACCCTAACCCTAACCCACACCCTACGCCGTACCCGAACCCGGACCCGAAACCGTACCCTAAGCCGTACCCTAACCCTAACCCTAACCCTAACCCTAACCCTAACCCTAAGCTACACTTGACTGCTTCTGCCTCCAATAGATTTCCTAAGCACTAGTGTATTAAGGAACAGGTTAAAAAGAGAATCCTAATGTGATTTCTTGATAATGGGTGTGTTCCTTATCTTCTCCTAGTGTCTAAACTCTTCTCCATGGCTGGACCCCCAAATAATATTCCTTGACGTGCTAAGGGGTATCTAGAGAGTGGGATAGGTTTAATAACTACCCTAACCCTAACGCGTACCCTAACCCTAACCCCTACCCTAACCCTAACACGTACCCTAATCCTAACCCGTACCCTAAACCGAGCACTAACCCTCAAACTAACCCTAACCCTAACCCTAACGCATACCCAACGCCGTACCCGAACCCGTACCGGAACCCGTACCCTAACACTAACCCTGACCCTAACCCTAACCCTAACCCTAAGCTACCCTTGACTGCTTCTGCCTCCAATAGATTTCCTAAGCACTAGTGTTTTAAGGAACAGGTTAAAAAGAGAATCCTAATGTGATTTCTTGATAATGGGTGTGTTCCTTATCTTCTCCTAGTGTCTAAACTCTTCTCCAAGGCTGGACCCCCAAATAATATTCCTTGACGTGCTAAGGGGTATCTAGAGAGTGGGATAGGTTTAATAACTACCCTAACCCTAACGCGTACCCTAACCCTAACCTCTACCCTAACCCTAACACGTACACTAATCCTAACCCGTGCCCTAAACCGAGCCCTAACCCTCAAACTAACCCTAACCCTAACCCTAACCCACACCCTACGCCGTAACCGAACCCGGACCCGAACCCGTACCCTAAGCCGTACCCTAACCCTAACCCTAACCCTAACCCTAAACCTAACCCTAAGCTACCCTTGACTGCTTCTGCCTCCAATAGATTTCCTAAGCACTAGTGTATTAAGGAACAGGTTAAAAAGAGAATCCTAATGTGATTTCTTGATAATGGGTGTGTTCCTTATCTTCTCCTAGTGTCTAAACTCTTCTCCATGGCTGGACCCCCAAATAATATTCCTTGACGTGCTAAGGGGTACCTAGAGAGTGGGATAGGTTTAATAACTACCCTAACCCTAACGCGTACCCTAACCCTAACCCCTACCCTAACCCTAACACGAACCCTAATCCTAACCCGTACCCTAAACCGAGCCCTAACCTTCAAACTAACCCTAACCCTAACCCTAACCCATACCCTACGCCGTACACGAACCCGTACCCGAACCCGTACCCTAAGCCGTACCCTAACTCTAACCCTAACCCTAACACTAACCCTAAGCTACCCTTGACTGCTTCTGCCTCCAATAGATTTCCTAAGTACTAGTGTTTTAAGGAACAGGTTAAAAAGAGAATCCTAATGTGATTTCTTGATAATGGGTGTGTTCCTTATCTTCTCCTAGTGTCTAAACTCTTCTCCAAGGCTGGACCCCCAAATAATATTCCTTGACGTGCTAAGGGGTATCTAGAGAGTGGGATAGGTTTAATAACTACCCTAACCCTAACCTCTACCCTAACCCTAACACGTACACTAATCCTAACCCGTGCCCTAAACCGAGCCCTAACCCTCAAACTAACCCTAACCCTAACCCTAACCCATACCCTACGCCGTACCCGAACCCGGACCCGAACCCGTACCCTAAGCGGTACCCTAACCCTAACCCTAACCCTAACCCTAACCCTAAGCTACCCTTGACTGCTTCTGCCTCCAATAGATTTCCTAAGCACTAGTGTATTAAGGAACAGGTTAAAAAGAGAATCCTAATGTGATTTCAGGATAATGGGTGTGTTCCTTATCTTCTCCTAGTGTCTAAACTCTTCTCCATGGCTGGACCCCCAAATAATATTCCTTGACGTGCTAAAGGGTATCTAGAGACTGGGATAGGTTTAATAACTAACCTAACCCTAACGCGTACCCTAACCCTAACCCCTACCCTAACCCTAACACGTACCCTAATCCTAACCCGTACCCTAAACCGAGCCCTAACCCTCAAACTAACCCTAACCCTAACCCTAACCCATACCCTACGCCGTACCCGAACCCGTACCCGAACCCGTACCCTAAGCCGTACCCTAACCCTAAACCTAACCCTAAGCTACCCTTGACTGCTTCTGCCTCCAATAGATTTCCTAAGCACTAGTGTTTTAAGGAACAGGTTAAAAAGAGAATCCTAATGTGATTTCTTGATAATGGGTGTGTTCCTTATCTTCTCCTAGTGTCTAAACTCTTCTCCATGGATGGACCCCCAAATAATATTCCTTGACGTGGTAAGGGGTATCTATAGAGTGGGATAGGTTTAATAACTACCCTAACCCTAACGCGTACCCTAACACTAACACGTACCCTAATCCTAACCCGTACCCTAAACCGAGCCCTAACCCTCAAACTAACCCTAACCCTAACCCTAACCCATACTCTATGCCGTACACGAACCCGTACCCGAACCCGTACCCTAAGCCGTACCCTAACACTAACCCTAACCGTAACCCTAAGCTACCCTTGACTGCTTCTGCCTCCAATAGATTTCCTAAGCACTATTGTTTTAAGGAACAGGTTAAAAAGAGAATCCTAATGTGATTTCTTGATAATGGGTGTGTTCCTTATCTTCTCCTAGTGTCTAAACTCTTCTCCATGGCTGGACCCCCAAATAATATTCCTTGACGTGCTAAGGGGTATCTAGAGAGTGGGATAGGTTTAATAACTACCCTAACCCTAACGCGTACCCTAACCCTAACCCCTACCCTAACCCTAACACGTACCCTAATCCTAACCCGTACCCTAAACCGAGCCCTAACCCTCAAACTAACCCTAACCCTAACCCTAACCCATACCCAACGCCGTACCCGAACCCGTACCGGAACCCGTACCCTAACACTAACCCTAACCCTAACCCTAACCCTAACCCTAAGCTACCCTTGACTGCTTCTGCCTCCAATAGATTTCCTAAGCACTAGTGTTTTAAGGAACAGGTTAAAAAGAGAATCCTAATGTGATTTCTTGATAATGGGTGTGTTCCTTATCTTCTCCTAGTGTCTAAACTCTTCTCCATGGCTGGACCCCCAAATAATATTCCTTGACGTGCTAAGGGGTATCTAGAGAGTGGGATAGGTTTAATAACTACCCTAACCCTAACGCGTACCCTAACCCTAACCTCTACCCTAACCCTAACACGTACACTAATCCTAACCCGTGCCCTAAACCGAGCCCTAACCCTCAAACTAACCCTAACCCTAACCCTAACCCACACCCTACGCCGTACCCGAACCCGGACCCGAACCCGTACCCTAAGCCGTACCCTAACCCTAACCCTAACCCTAACCCTAACCCTAACCCTAAGCTACCCTTGACTGCTTCTGCCTCCAATAGATTTCCTAAGCACTAGTGTATTAAGGAACAGGTTAAAAAGAGAATCCTAATGTGATTTCTTGATAATGGGTGTGTTCCTTATCTTCTCCTAGTGTCTAAACTCTTCTCCATGGCTGGACCCCCAAATAATATTCCTTGACGTGCTAAGGGGTATCTAGAGAGTGGGATAGGTTTAATAACTACCCTAACCCTAACGCGTACCCTAACCCTAACACGTACCCTAATCCTAACCCGTACCCTAAACCGAGCCCTAACCCTCAAACTAACCCTAAACCTAACCCTAACCCATACCCTACGCCGTACCCGAAGCCGTACACGAACCCGTACCCTAAGCCGTACCCTAACACTATCCCTAACCCTAACCCTAAGCTACCCTTGACTGCTTCTGCCTCCAATAGATTTCCTAAGCATTAGTGTTTTAAGGAACAGGTTAAAAAGAGAATCCTAATGTGATTTCAGGATAATGGGTGTGTTCCTTATCTTCTCCTACTGTCTAAACTCTTCTCCATGGCTGGACCCCCAAATAATATTCCTTGACGTGCTAAAGGGTATCTAGAGAGTGGGATAGGTTTAATAACTACCCTAACCCTAACGCGTACCCTAACCCTAACCCCTACCCTAACCCTAACACGTACCCTAATCTTAACCCGAACCCTAAACCGAGCCCTAACCCTCAAACTAACCCTAACCCTAACCCTAACCCATACCCTACGCCATACCCAAACCCGTACCCGAACCCGTACCCTAAGCCGTACCCTAACCCTAACCCTAACCCTAAGCTACCCTTGACTGCTTCTGCCTCCAATAGATTTCCTAAGAACTAGTGTTTTAAGGAACAGGTTAAAAAGAGAATCCTAAAGTGATTTCTTGATAATGGGTGTGTTCCTTAACTTCTCCTAGTGTCTAAACTCTTCTCCATGGCTGGACCCCCAAATAATATTCCTTGACGTGCTAAGTGGTACCTAGAGAGTGGGATAGGTTTAATAACTACCCTAACCCTAACGCGTACCCTAACCCTAACCCCTACCCTAACCCTAACACGAATCCTAATCCTAACCCGTACCCTAAACCGAGCCCTAACCTTCAAACTAACCCTAACCCTAACCCTAACCCATACCCTACGCCGTACACGAACCCGTACCCAAACCCGTACCCTAAGCCGTACCCTAACCCTAACCCTAACCCTAACACTAAACCTAAGCTACCCTTGACTGCTTCTGCCTCCAATAGATTTCCTAAGCACTAGTGTTTTAAGGAACAGGTTAAAAAGAGAATCCTAATGTGATTTCTTGATAATGGGTGTGTTCCTTATCTTCTCCTAGTGTCTAAACTCTTCTCCAAGGCTGGACCCCCAAATAATATTCCTTGATGTGCTAAGGGGTATCTAGAGAGTGGGATAGGTTTAATAACTACCCTAACCCTAACGCGTACCCTAACCCTAACCTCTACCCTAACCCTAACACGTACACTAATCCTAACCCGTGCCCTAAACCGAGCCCTAACCCTCAAACTAACCCTAACCCTAACCCTAACCCATACCCTACGCCGTACCCGAACCCGGACCCGAACCCGGACCCTAAGCGGTACCCTAACGCTAACCCTAACCCTAACCCTAACCCTAAGCTACCCTTGACTGCTTCTGCCTCCAATAGATTTCCTAAGCACTAGTGTATTAAGGAACAGGTTAAAAAGAGAATTCTTATGTGATTTTAGGATAATGGGTGTGTTCCTTATCTTCTCCTAGTGTCTAAACTCTTCTCCATCGCTGGACCCCCAAATAATATTCCTTGACGTGCTAAAGGGTATCTAGAGACTGGGATAGGTTTAATAACTACCCTAACCCTAATGCGTACCCTAACACTAACACGTACCCTAATCCTAACCCGTACCCTAAACCGAGCCCTAACCCTAAAACTAACCCTAACCCTAAACCTAACCCATACCCTACGCTGTACCCGAACCCGTACCCGAACCCGTAGCCTAAGCCGTACCCTAACCCTAACCCTAACCCTAACCCTAACCCTAAGCTACCCTTGACTGCTTCTGCCTCCAATAGATTTCCTAAGCACTAGTGTTTTAAGGAACAGGTTAAAAAGAGAATCCTAATGTGATTTCTTGATAATGGGTGTGTTCCTTATCTTCTCCTAGTGTCTAAACTCTTCTCCATGGCTGGACCCCCAAATAATATTCCTTGACGTGCTAAGGGGTATCTAGAGAGTGGGATAGGTTTAATAACTACCCTAACCCTAACGCGTACCCTAACCCTAACCTCTACCCTAACCCTAACACGTACACTAATCCTAACCCGTGCCCTAAACCGAGCCCTAACCCTCAAACTAACCCTAACCCTAACCCTAACCCACACCCTACGCCGTACCCGAACCCGGACCCGAACCCGTACCCTAAGCCGTACCCTAACCCTAACCCTAACCCTAACCCTAACCCTAACCCTAAGCTACCCTTGACTGCTTCTGCCTCCAATAGATTTCCTAAGCACTAGTGTATTAAGGAACAGGTTAAAAAGAGAATCCTAATGTGATTTCTTGATAATGGGTGTGTTCCTTATCTTCTCCTAGTGTCTAAACTCTTCTCCATGGCTGGACCCCCAAATAATATTCCTTGACGTGCTAAGGGGTATCTAGAGAGTGGGATAGGTTTAATAACTACCCTAACCCTAACGCGTACCCTAACCCTAACACGTACCCTAATCCTAACCCGTACCCTAAACCGAGCCCTAACCCTCAAACTAACCCTAAACCTAACCCTAACCCATACCCTACGCCGTACCCGAAGCCGTACACGAACCCGTACCCTAAGCCGTACCCTAACACTATCCCTAACCCTAACCCTAAGCTACCCTTGACTGCTTCTGCCTCCAATAGATTTCCTAAGCATTAGTGTTTTAAGGAACAGGTTAAAAAGAGAATCCTAATGTGATTTCAGGATAATGGGTGTGTTCCTTATCTTCTCCTACTGTCTAAACTCTTCTCCATGGCTGGACCCCCAAATAATATTCCTTGACGTGCTAAAGGGTATCTAGAGAGTGGGATAGGTTTAATAACTACCCTAACCCTAACGCGTACCCTAACCCTAACCCCTACCCTAACCCTAACACGTACCCTAATCTTAACCCGAACCCTAAACCGAGCCCTAACCCTCAAACTAACCCTAACCCTAACCCTAACCCATACCCTACGCCATACCCAAACCCGTACCCGAACCCGTACCCTAAGCCGTACCCTAACCCTAACCCTAACCCTAAGCTACCCTTGACTGCTTCTGCCTCCAATAGATTTCCTAAGAACTAGTGTTTTAAGGAACAGGTTAAAAAGAGAATCCTAAAGTGATTTCTTGATAATGGGTGTGTTCCTTAACTTCTCCTAGTGTCTAAACTCTTCTCCATGGCTGGACCCCCAAATAATATTCCTTGACGTGCTAAGTGGTACCTAGAGAGTGGGATAGGTTTAATAACTACCCTAACCCTAACGCGTACCCTAACCCTAACCCCTACCCTAACCCTAACACGAATCCTAATCCTAACCCGTACCCTAAACCGAGCCCTAACCTTCAAACTAACCCTAACCCTAACCCTAACCCATACCCTACGCCGTACACGAACCCGTACCCAAACCCGTACCCTAAGCCGTACCCTAACCCTAACCCTAACCCTAACACTAAACCTAAGCTACCCTTGACTGCTTCTGCCTCCAATAGATTTCCTAAGCACTAGTGTTTTAAGGAACAGGTTAAAAAGAGAATCCTAATGTGATTTCTTGATAATGGGTGTGTTCCTTATCTTCTCCTAGTGTCTAAACTCTTCTCCAAGGCTGGACCCCCAAATAATATTCCTTGATGTGCTAAGGGGTATCTAGAGAGTGGGATAGGTTTAATAACTACCCTAACCCTAACGCGTACCCTAACCCTAACCTCTACCCTAACCCTAACACGTACACTAATCCTAACCCGTGCCCTAAACCGAGCCCTAACCCTCAAACTAACCCTAACCCTAACCCTAACCCATACCCTACGCCGTACCCGAACCCGGACCCGAACCCGGACCCTAAGCGGTACCCTAACGCTAACCCTAACCCTAACCCTAACCCTAAGCTACCCTTGACTGCTTCTGCCTCCAATAGATTTCCTAAGCACTAGTGTATTAAGGAACAGGTTAAAAAGAGAATTCTTATGTGATTTTAGGATAATGGGTGTGTTCCTTATCTTCTCCTAGTGTCTAAACTCTTCTCCATCGCTGGACCCCCAAATAATATTCCTTGACGTGCTAAAGGGTATCTAGAGACTGGGATAGGTTTAATAACTACCCTAACCCTAATGCGTACCCTAACACTAACACGTACCCTAATCCTAACCCGTACCCTAAACCGAGCCCTAACCCTCAAACTAACCCTAACCCTAACCCTAACCCATACCCTACGCCGTACACGAACCCGTACCCCAACCCGTACCCTAAGCCGTACCCTAACACTAACCCTAACCGTAACCCTAAGCTACCCTTGACTGCTTCTGCCTCCAATAGATTTCCTAAGCACTAGTGTTTTAAGGAACAGGTTAAAAAGAGAATCCTAATGTGATTTCTTGATAATGGGTGTGTTCCTTATCTTCTCCTAGTGTCTAAATTCTTCTCCATGCCTGGACCCCCAAATAATATTCCTTGACGTGCTAAGGGGTATCTAGAGAGTGGGATAGGTTTAATAACTACCCTAACCCTAACGCGTACCCTAACCCTAACCCCTACCCTAACCCTAACACGTACCCTAATCGTAACCCGTACCCTAAACCGAGCCCTAACCCTCAAACTAACCCTAACCCTAACCCTAACCCATACCCAACGCCGTACCCGAACCCGTACCGGAACCCGTACCCTAACACTAACCCTAACCCTAACCCTAACCCTAACCCTAAGCTACCCTTGACTGCTTCTGCCTCCAATAGATTTCCTAAGCACTAGTGTTTTAAGGAACAGGTTAAAAAGAGAATCCTAATGTGATTTCTTGATAATGGGTGTGTTCCTTATCTTCTCCTAGTGTCTAAACTCTTCTCCAAGGCTGGACCCCCAAATAATATTCCTTGACGTGCTAAGGGGTATCTAGAGAGTGGGATAGGTTTAATAACTACCCTAACCCTAACGCGTACCCTAACCCTAACCCCTACCCTAACCCTAACACGAACCCTAATCCTAACCCGTGCCCTAAACCGAGCCCTAACCCTCAAACTAACCCTAACCCTAACCCTAACCCATACCCTACGCCGTACCCGAACCCGGACCCGAACCCGTACCCTAAGCGGTACCCTAACCCTAACCCTAACCCTAACCCTAACCCTAACCCTAAGCTACCCTTGACTGCTTCTGCCTCCAATAGATTTCCTAAGCACTAGTGTATTAAGGAACAGGTTAAAAAGAGAATCCTAATGTGATTTCAGGATAATGGGTGTGTTCCTTATCTTCTCCTAGTGTCTAAACTCTTCTCCATGGCTGGACCCCCAAATAATATTCCTTGACGTGCTAAAGGGTATCTAGAGACTGGGATAGGTTTAATAACTACCCTAACCCTAACGCGTACCCTAACCCTAACCCCTACCCTAACCCTAACACGTAACCTAATCCTAACCCGTACCCTAAACCGAGCCCTAACCCTCAAACTAACCCTAACCCTAACCCTAACCCATACCCTACGCCATACCCAAACCCGTACCCGAACCCGTACCCGAACCCGTACCCTAAGCCGTACCCTAACCCTAAACCTAACCCTAAGCTACCCTTGACTGCTTCTGCCTCCAATAGATTTCCTAAGCACTAGTGTTTTAAGGAACAGGTTAAAAAGAGAATCCTAATGTGATTTCTTGATAATGGGTGTGTTCCTTATCTTCTCCTAGTGTCTAAACTCTTCTCCATGGCTGGACCCCCAAATAATATTCCTTTACGTGCTAAGGGGTATCTAGAGAGTGGGATAGGTTTAATAACTACCCTAACCCTAACGCGTACCCTAACCCTAACCCCTACCCTAACCCTAACACGTACCCTAATCCTAACCCGTAACCTAAACCGAGCCCTAACCCTCAAACTAACCCTAACCCTAACCCTAACCCATACCCTACACCATACCCAAACCCGGACCCGAACCCGTACCCTAAGCCGTACACTAACCCTAAACCTATCCCTAACCCTAACCCTAAGCTACCCTTGACTGCTTCTGCCTCCAATAGATTTCCTAAGCACTAGTGTATTAAGGAACAGGTTAAAAAGAGAATCCTAATGTGATTTCAGGATAATGGGTGTGTTCCTTATCTTCTCCTAGTGTCTAAACTCTTCTCCATGGCTGGACCCCCAAATAATATTCCTTGACGTGCTAAAGGGTATCTAGAGAGTGGGATAGGTTTAATAACTACCCTAACCCTAACGCGTACCCTAACCCTAACCCCTACCCTAACCCTAACACGTACCCTAATCTTAACCCGAACCCTAAACCGAGCCCTAACCCTCAAACTAACCCTAACCCTAACCCTAACCCATACCCTACGCCGTACCCGAACCCGTACCCGAACCCGTACCCTAACACTAACCCCAACCCTAACCCTAACCCTAACCCTAAGCTACCCTTGACTGCTTCTGCCTCCAATAGATTTCCTAAGCACTAGTGTTTTAAGGAACAGGTTAAAAAGAGAATCCTAATGTGATTTCTTGATAATGGGTGTGTTCCTTATCTTCTCCTAGTGTCTAAACTCTTCTCCATGGATGGACCCCCATATAATATTCCTTGACGTGCTAAGGGGTATCTAGAGAGTGGGATAGGTTTAATAACTACCCTAACCCTAACGCGTACCCTAACACTAACACGTACCCTAATCCTAACCCGTACCCTAAACCGAGCCCTAACCCTCAAACTAACCCTAACCCTAACCCTAACCCATACCCTACGCCGTACTCCAACCCGTACCCGAACCCGTACCCTAAGCCGTACCCTAACACTAACCCTAACCGTAACCCTAAGCTACCCTTGACTGCTTCTGCCTCCAATAGATTTCCTAAGCACTAGTGTTTTAAGGAACAGGTTAAAAAGAGAATCCTAATGTGATTTCTTGATAATGGGTGTGTTCCTTATCTTCTCCTAGTGTCTAAACTCTTCTCCATGGCTGGACCCCCAAATAATATTCCTTGACGTGATAAGGGGTATCTAGAGAGTGGGATAGGTTTAATAACTACCCTAACCCTAACGCGTACCCTAACCCTAACCCCTACCCTAACCCTAACACGAACCCTAATCCTAACCCGTGCCCTAAACCGAGCCCTAACCCTCAAACTAACCCTAACCCTAACCCTAACCCATACCCTACGCCGTACCCGAACCCGGACCCGAACCCGTACCCTAAGCGGTACCCTAACCCTAACCCTAACCCTAACCCTAACCCTAAGCTACCCTTGACTGCTTCTGCCTCCAATAGATTTCCTAAGCACTAGTGTATTAAGGAACAGGTTAAAAAGAGAATCCTAATGTGATTTCAGGATAATGGGTGTGTTCCTTATCTTCTCCTAGTGTCTAAACTCTTCTCCATGGCTGGACCCCCAAATAATATTCCTTGACGTGCTAAAGGGTATCTAGAGACTGGGATAGGTTTAATAACTACCCTAACCCTAACGCGTACCCTAACCCTAACCCCTACCCTAACCCTAACACGTAACCTAATCCTAACCCGTACCCTAAACCGAGCCCTAACCCTCAAACTAACCCTAACCCTAACCCTAACCCATACCCTACGCCATACCCAAACCCGTACCCGAACCCGTACCCGAACCCGTACCCTAAGCCGTACCCTAACCCTAAACCTAACCCTAAGCTACCCTTGACTGCTTCTGCCTCCAATAGATTTCCTAAGCACTAGTGTTTTAAGGAACAGGTTAAAAAGAGAATCCTAATGTGATTTCTTGATAATGGGTGTGTTCCTTATCTTCTCCTAGTGTCTAAACTCTTCTCCATGGCTGGACCCCCAAATAATATTCCTTTACGTGCTAAGGGGTATCTAGAGAGTGGGATAGGTTTAATAACTACCCTAACCCTAACGCGTACCCTAACCCTAACGCCTACCCTAACCCTAACACGTACCCTAATCCTAACCCGTAACCTAAACCGAGCCCTAACCCTCAAACTAACCCTAACCCTAACCCTAACCCATACCCTACACCATACCCAAACCCGGACCCGAACCCGTACCCTAAGCCGTACCCTAACCCTAAACCTATCCCTAACCCTAACCCTAAGCTACCCTTGACTGCTTCTGCCTCCAATTGATTTCCTAAGCACTAGTGTATTAAGGAACAGGTTAAAAAGAGAATCCTAATGTGATTTCAGGATAATGGGTGTGTTCCTTATCTTCTCCTAGTGTCTAAACTCTTCTCCATGGCTGGACCCCCAAATAATATTCCTTTACGTGCTAAGGGGTATCTAGAGAGTGGGATAGGTTTAATAACTACCCTAACCCTAACGCCTACCCTAACCCTAACACGTACCCTAATCCTAACCCGTACCCTAAACCGAGCCCTAACCCTCAAACTAACCCTAAACCTAACCCTAACCCATACCCTACGCCGTACCCGAAGCCGTACACGAACCCGTAACCTAAGCCGTACCCTAACACTATCCCTAACCCTAACCCTAAGCTACCCTTGACTGCTTCTGCCTCCAATAGATTTCCTAAGCACTAGTGTTTTAAGGAACAGGTTAAAAAGAGAATCCTAATGTGATTTCAGGATAATGGGTGTGTTCCTTATCTTCTCCTAGTGTCTAAATTCTTCTCCATGGCTGGACCCCCAAATAATATTCCTTGACGTGCTAAAGGGTATCTAGAGACTGGGATAGGTTTAATAACTACCCTAACCCTAACGCGTACCCTAACCCTAACCCCTACCCTAACCCTAACACGTACCCTAATCCTAACCTGTACCCTAAACCGAGCCCTAACCCTCAAACTAACCCTAACCCTAACCCTAACCCATACCCTATGCCATACCCAAACCCGTACCCGAACCCGTACCCGAACCTGTACCCTAAGCCGTACCCTAACCCTAACCCTATCCCTAAGCTACCCTTGACTGCTTCTGCCTCCAATAGATTTCCTAAGCACTAGTGTTTTAAGGAACAGGTTAAAAAGAGAATCGTAATGTGATTTCTTGATAATGGGTGTGTTCCTTATCTTCTCCTAGTGTCTAAACTCTTCTCCATGGCTGGACCCCCAAATAATATTCCTTGACGTGCTAAGGGGTATCTAGAGAGTGGGATAGGTTTAATAACTACCCTAACCCTAACGCGTACCCTAACCCTAACCCCTACCCTAACCCTAACACGAACCCTAATCCTAACCCGTACCCTAAACCGAGCCCTAACCTTCAAACTAACCCTAACCCTAACCCTAACCCATACCCTACGCCATACACGAACCCGTACCCGAACCCGTACCCTAAGCCGTACCCTAACCCTAACCCTAACCCTAACCCTAACCCTAAGCTACCCTTGACTGCTTCTGCCTCCAATAGATTTCCTAAGCACTAGAGTTTTAAGAACAGGTTAAAAAGAGAATCCTAATGTGATTTCTTGATAATGGGTGTGTTCCTTATCTTCTCCTAGTGTCTAAACTCTTCTCCATGGCTCGACCCCCAAATAATATTCCTTGACGTGCTAAGGGGTATCTAGAGAGTGGGATAGGTTTAATAACTACCGTAACCCTAACGCGTACCCTAACCCTAACCCCTACCCTAACACTAACACGTACCCTAATCCTAACCCGTACCCTAAACCGAGCCCTAACCCTCAAACTAACCCTAACCCTAACCCTAACCCATACCCTACGCCATACCCAAACCCGTACCCGAACCCGTAACCTAACACTAACCCTAACCCTAACCCTAACCCTAACCCTAAGCTACCCTTGACTGCTTCTGCCTCCAATAGATTTCCTAAGCACTAGTGTTATAATGAACAGGTTAAAAAGAGAATCCTAATGTGATTTCTTGATAATGGGTGTGTTCCTTATCTTCTCCTAGTGTCTAAACTCTTCTCCATGGCTGGACCCCCAAATAATATTCCTTGACGTGCTAAGGGGTATCTAGAGAGTGGGATAGGTTTAATAACTACCCTAACCCTAACGCGTACCCTAACCCTAACACGTACCCTAATCCTAACCCGTACCCTAAACCGAGCCCTAACCCTCAAACTAACCCTAAACCTAACCCTAACCCATACCCTACGCCGTACCCGAAGCCGTACACGAACCCGTAACCTAAGCCGTACCCTAACACTATCCCTAACCCTAACCCTAAGCTACCCTTGACTGCTTCTGCCTCCAATAGATTTCCTAAGCACTAGTGTTTTAAGGAACAGGTTAAAAAGAGAATCCTAATGTGATTTCAGGATAATGGGTGTGTTCCTTATCTTCTCCTAGTGTCTAAATTCTTCTCCATGGCTGGACCCCCAAATAATATTCCTTGACGTGCTAAAGGGTATCTAGAGACTGGGATAGGTTTAATAACTACCCTAACCCTAACGCGTACCCTAACCCTAACCTCTACCCTAACCCTAACACGTACCCTAATCCTAACCCGTACCCTAAACCGAGCCCTAACCCTCAAACTAACCCTAACCCTAACCCTAACCCATACCCTACGCCGTACCCGAACCCGTAACCGAACCCGTACCCTAAGCAGTACCCTAACCCTAACCCTAACCCTAACCCTAACCCTAAGCTACCCTTGACTGCTTCTGCCTCCAATAGATTTCCTAAGCACTAGTGTATTAAGGAACAGGTTAAAAAGAGAATCCTAATGTGACTTCAGGATAATGGGTGTGTTCCTTATCTTCTCCTAGTGTCTAAACTCTTCTCCATGGCTGGACCCCCAAATAATATTCCTTGACGTGCTAAAGGGTATCTAGAGAGTGGGATAGGTTTAATAACTACCCTAACCCTAACGCGTACCCTAACCCTAACCCCTACCCTAACCCTAACACGTACCCTAATCCTAACCCGTACCCTAAACCGAGCCCTAACCCTCAAACTAACCCTAACCCTAACACTAACCCATACCCTACGCCATACCCAAACCCGTACCCGAACCCGTACCCGAACCCGTACCCTAAGCCGTACCCTAAACCTAACCCTAACCCTAAGCTACCCTTGAGTGCTTCTGCCTCCAATAGATTTCCTAAGCACTAGTGTTTTAAGGAACAGGTTAAAAAGAGAATCCTAATGTGATTTCTTGATAATGGGTGTGTTCCTTATCTTCTCCTAGTGTCTAAACTCTTCTCCATGGCTGGACCCCCAAATAATATTTCTTGACGTGCTAAGGGGTATCTAGAGAGTGGGATAGGTTTAATAACTACCGTAACCCTAACGCGTACCCTAACCCTAACCCCTACCCTAGCCCTAACACGTACCCTATTCCTAACCCGTACCCTAAACCGAGCCCTAACCCTCAAACTAACCCTAACCCTAACCCTAACCCATACCCAACGCCTTACCCGAACCCGTACCGGAACCCGTACCCTAACACTAACCCTAACCCTAACCCTAACCCTAACCCTAAGCTACCCTTGACTGCTTCTGCCTCCAATAGATTTCCTAAGCACTAGTGTTTTAAGGAACAGGTTAAAAAGAGAATCCTAATGTGATTTCTTGATAATGGGTGTGTTCCTTATCTTCTCCTAGTGTCTAAACTCTTCTCCATGGCTGGACCCCCAAATAATATTCCTTGACGTGCTA
This sequence comes from Eschrichtius robustus, assembly GCF_028021215.1. Taxonomy (NCBI): domain Eukaryota; kingdom Metazoa; phylum Chordata; class Mammalia; order Artiodactyla; family Eschrichtiidae; genus Eschrichtius; species Eschrichtius robustus. The sequence continues at coordinate 1,663,513 of NW_027175647.1, forward strand.
AGGGGTATCTAGAGAGTGGGATAGGTTTAATAACTACCGTAACCCTAACGCGTACCCTAAACCTAACCCCTACCCTAACACTAACACGTACCCTAATCCTAACCCGTACCCTAAACCGAGCCCTAACCCTCAAACTAACCCTAACCCTAACCCTAACCCATACCCTACGCCATACCCAAACCCGTACCCGAACCCGTACCCGAACCCGTACCCTAAGCCGTACCCTAACCCTAAACCTAACCCTAAGCTACCCTTGACTGCTTCTGCCTCCAATAGATTTCCTAAGCACTAGTGTTTTAAGGAACAGGTTAAAAAGAGAATCCTAATGTGATTTCTTGATAATGGGTGTGTTCCTTATCTTCTCCTAGTGTCTAAACTCTTCTCCATGGCTGGACCCCCAAATAATATTCCTTTACGTGCTAAGGGGTATCTAGAGAGTGGGATAGGTTTAATAACTACCCTAACCCTAACGCGTACCCTAACCCTAACGCCTACCCTAACCCTAACACGTACCCTAATCCTAACCCGTAACCTAAACCGAGCCCTAACCCTCAAACTAACCCTAACCCTAACCCTAACCCATACCCTACACCATACCCAAACCCGGACCCGAACCCGTACCCTAAGCCGTACCCTAACCCTAAACCTATCCCTAACCCTAACCCTAAGCTACCCTTGACTGCTTCTGCCTCCAATTGATTTCCTAAGCACTAGTGTATTAAGGAACAGGTTAAAAAGAGAATCCTAATGTGATTTCAGGATAATGGGTGTGTTCCTTATCTTCTCCTAGTGTCTAAACTCTTCTCCATGGCTGGACCCCCAAATAATATTCCTTTACGTGCTAAGGGGTATCTAGAGAGTGGGATAAGTTTAATAACTACCCTAACCCTAACGCCTACCCTAACCCTAACACGTACCCTAATCCTAACCCGTACCCTAAACCGAGCCCTAACCCTCAAACTAACCCTAAACCTAACCCTAACCCATACCCTACGCCGTACCCGAAGCCGTACACGAACCCGTAACCTAAGCCGTACCCTAACACTATCCCTAACCCTAACCCTAAGCTACCCTTGACTGCTTCTGCCTCCAATAGATTTCCTAAGCACTAGTGTTTTAAGGAACAGGTTAAAAAGAGAATCCTAATGTGATTTCAGGATAATGGGTGTGTTCCTTATCTTCTCCTAGTGTCTAAATTCTTCTCCATGGCTGGACCCCCAAATAATATTCCTTGACGTGCTAAAGGGTATCTAGAGACTGGGATAGGTTTAATAACTACCCTAACCCTAACGCGTACCCTAACCCTAACCCCTACCCTAACCCTAACACGTACCCTAATCCTAACCTGTACCCTAAACCGAGCCCTAACCCTCAAACTAACCCTAACCCTAACCCTAACCCATACCCTATGCCATACCCAAACCCGTACCCGAACCCGTACCCGAACCTGTACCCTAAGCCGTACCCTAACCCTAACCCTATCCCTAAGCTACCCTTGACTGCTTCTGCCTCCAATAGATTTCCTAAGCACTAGTGTTTTAAGGAACAGGTTAAAAAGAGAATCCTAATGTGATTTCTTGATAATGGGTGTGTTCCTTATCTTCTCCTAGTGTCTAAACTCTTCTCCATGGCTGGACCCCCAAATAATATTCCTTGACGTGCTAAGGGGTATCTAGAGAGTGGGATAGGTTTAATAACTACCCTAACCCTAACGCGTACCCTAACCCTAACCCCTACCCTAACCCTAACACGAACCCTAATCCTAACCCGTACCCTAAACCGAGCCCTAACCTTCAAACTAACCCTAACCCTAACCCTAACCCATACCCTACGCCATACACGAACCCGTACCCGAACCCGTACCCTAAGCCGTACCCTAACCCTAACCCTAACCCTAACCCTAACCCTAAGCTACCCTTGACTGCTTCTGCCTCCAATAGATTTCCTAAGCACTAGAGTTTTAAGAACAGGTTAAAAAGAGAATCCTAATGTGATTTCTTGATAATGGGTGTGTTCCTTATCTTCTCCTAGTGTCTAAACTCTTCTCCATGGCTGGACCCCCAAATAATATTCCTTGACGTGCTAAGGGGTATCTAGAGAGTGGGATAGGTTTAATAACTACCGTAACCCTAACGCGTACCCTAACCCTAACCCCTACCCTAACACTAACACGTACCCTAATCCTAACCCGTACCCTAAACCGAGCCCTAACCCTCAAACTAACCCTAACCCTAACCCTAACCCATACCCTACGCCATACCCAAACCCGTACCCGAACCCGTAACCTAACACTAACCCTAACCCTAACCCTAACCCTAACCCTAAGCTACCCTTGACTGCTTCTGCCTCCAATAGATTTCCTAAGCACTAGTGTTATAATGAACAGGTTAAAAAGAGAATCCTAATGTGATTTCTTGATAATGGGTGTGTTCCTTATCTTCTCCTAGTGTCTAAACTCTTCTCCATGGCTGGACCCCCAAATAATATTCCTTGACGTGCTAAGGGGTATCAAGAGAGTGGGATAGGTTTAATAACTACCCTAACCCTAACGCGTACCCTAACCCTAACACGTACCCTAATCCTAACCCGTACCCTAAACCGAGCCCTAACCCTCAAACTAACCCTAAACCTAACCCTAACCCATACCCTACGCCGTACCCGAAGCCGTACACGAACCCGTAACCTAAGCCGTACCCTAACACTATCCCTAACCCTAACCCTAAGCTACCCTTGACTGCTTCTGCCTCCAATAGATTTCCTAAGCACTAGTGTTTTAAGGAACAGGTTAAAAAGAGAATCCTAATGTGATTTCAGGATAATGGGTGTGTTCCTTATCTTCTCCTAGTGTCTAAATTCTTCTCCATGGCTGGACCCCCAAATAATATTCCTTGACGTGCTAAAGGGTATCTAGAGACTGGGATAGGTTTAATAACTACCCTAACCCTAACGCGTACCCTAACCCTAACCTCTACCCTAACCCTAACACGTACCCTAATCCTAACCCGTACCCTAAACCGAGCCCTAACCCTCAAACTAACCCTAACCCTAACCCTAACCCATACCCTACGCCGTACCCGAACCCGTAACCGAACCCGTACCCTAAGCAGTACCCTAACCCTAACCCTAACCCTAACCCTAACCCTAAGCTACCCTTGACTGCTTCTGCCTCCAATAGATTTCCTAAGCACTAGTGTATTAAGGAACAGGTTAAAAAGAGAATCCTAATGTGACTTCAGGATAATGGGTGTGTTCCTTATCTTCTCCTAGTGTCTAAACTCTTCTCCATGGCTGGACCCCCAAATAATATTCCTTGACGTGCTAAAGGGTATCTAGAGAGTGGGATAGGTTTAATAACTACCCTAACCCTAACGCGTACCCTAACCCTAACCCCTACCCTAACCCTAACACGTACCCTAATCCTAACCCGTACCCTAAACCGAGCCCTAACCCTCAAACTAACCCTAACCCTAACACTAACCCATACCCTACGCCATACCCAAACCCGTACCCGAACCCGTACCCGAACCCGTACCCTAAGCCGTACCCTAAACCTAACCCTAACCCTAAGCTACCCTTGAGTGCTTCTGCCTCCAATAGATTTCCTAAGCACTAGTGTTTTAAGGAACAGGTTAAAAAGAGAATCCTAATGTGATTTCTTGATAATGGGTGTGTTCCTTATCTTCTCCTAGTGTCTAAACTCTTCTCCATGGCTGGACCCCCAAATAATATTTCTTGACGTGCTAAGGGGTATCTAGAGAGTGGGATAGGTTTAATAACTACCGTAACCCTAACGCGTACCCTAACCCTAACCCCTACCCTAGCCCTAACACGTACCCTATTCCTAACCCGTACCCTAAACCGAGCCCTAACCCTCAAACTAACCCTAACCCTAACCCTAACCCATACCCAACGCCTTACCCGAACCCGTACCGGAACCCGTACCCTAACACTAACCCTAACCCTAACCCTAACCCTAACCCTAAGCTACCCTTGACTGCTTCTGCCTCCAATAGATTTCCTAAGCACTAGTGTTTTAAGGAACAGGTTAAAAAGAGAATCCTAATGTGATTTCTTGATAATGGGTGTGTTCCTTATCTTCTCCTAGTGTCTAAACTCTTCTCCATGGCTGGACCCCCAAATAATATTCCTTGACGTGCTAAGGGGTATCTAGAGAGTGGGATAGGTTTAATAACTACCGTAACCCTAACGCGTACCCTAAACCTAACCCCTACCCTAACACTAACACGTACCCTAATCCTAACCCGTACCCTAAACCGAGCCCTAACCCTCAAACTAACCCTAACCCTAACCCTAACCCATACCCTACGCCATACCCAAACCCGTACCCGAACCCGTAACCTAACACTAACCCTAACCCTAACCCTAACCCTAACCCTAAGCTACCCTTGACTGCTTCTGCCTCCAATAGATTTCCTAAGCACTAGTGTTATAAGGAACAGGTTAAAAAGAGAATCCTAATGTGATTTCTTGATAATGGGTGTGTTCCTTATCTTCTCCTAGTGTCTAAACTCTTCTCGATGGCTGGACCCCCAAATAATATTCCTTGACGTGCTAAGGGGTATCTAGAGAGTGGGATAGGTTTAATAACTACCCTAACCCTAACGCCTACCCTAACCCTAACACGTACCCTAATCCTAACCCGTACCCTAAACCGAGCCCTAACCCTCAAACTAACCCTAAACCTAACCCTAACCCATACCCTACGCCGTACCCGAAGCCGTACACGAACCCGTAACCTAAGCCGTACCCTAACACTATCCCTAACCCTAACCCTAAGCTACCCTTGACTGCTTCTGCCTCCAATAGATTTCCTAAGCACTAGTGTTTTAAGGAACAGGTTAAAAAGAGAATCCTAATGTGATTTCAGGATAATGGGTGTGTTCCTTATCTTCTCCTAGTGTCTAAATTCTTCTCCATGGCTGGACCCCCAAATAATATTCCTTGACGTGCTAAAGGGTATCTAGAGACTGGGATAGGTTTAATAACTACCGTAACCCTAACGCGTACCCTAACCCTAACCCCTACCCTAGCCCTAACACGTACCCTATTCCTAACCCGTACCCTAAACCGAGCCCTAACCCTCAAACTAACCCTAACCCTAACCCTAACCCATACCCAACGCCTTACCCGAACCCGTACCGGAACCCGTACCCTAACACTAACCCTAACCCTAACCCTAACCCTAACCCTAAGCTACCCTTGACTGCTTCTGCCTCCAATAGATTTCCTAAGCACTAGTGTTTTAAGGAACAGGTTAAAAAGAGAATCCTAATGTGATTTCAGGATAATGGGTGTGTTCCTTATCTTCTCCTAGTGTCTAAACTCTTCTCCATGGCTGGACCCCCAAATAATATTCCTTGACGTGCTAAGGGGTATCTAGAGAGTGGGATAGGTTTAATAACTACCCTAACCCTAACGTGTACCCTAACCCTAACACCTACCCTAAACCTAACACGTACCCTAATCCTAACCCGTACCCTAAACCGAGCCCTTACCCTCAAACTAACCCTAACCCTAACCCTAACCCATACCCTATGCCGTACCCGAACCCGTACCCGAACCCGTACTCTAAGCCTTACCCTAACAATAACCCTAACCCTAACCCTAACCCTAACCCTAAGCTACCCTTGACTGCTTCTGCCTCCAATAGATTTCCTAAGCACTAGTGTTTTAAGGAACAGGTTAAAAAGAGAATCCTAATGTGATTTCTTGATAATGGGTGTGTTCCTTATCTTCTCCTAGTGTCTAAACTCTTCTCCATGGCTGGACCCCCAAATAATATTCCTTGACGTGCTAAGGGGTATCTAGAGAGTGGGATAGGTTTAATAACTACCGTAACCCTAACGCGTACCCTAAACCTAACCCCTACCCTAACACTAACACGTACCCTAATCCTAACCCGTACCCTAAACCGAGCCCTAACCCTCAAACTAACCCTAACCCTAACCCTAACCCATACCCTACGCCATACCCAAACCCGTACCCGAACCCGTAACCTAACACTAACCCTAACCCTAACCCTAACCCTAACCCTAAGCTACCCTTGACTGCTTCTGCCTCCAATAGATTTCCTAAGCACTAGTGTTATAAGGAACAGGTTAAAAAGAGAATCCTAATGTGATTTCTTGATAATGGGTGTGTTCCTTATCTTCTCCTAGTGTCTAAACTCTTCTCGATGGCTGGACCCCCAAATAATATTCCTTGACGTGCTAAGGGGTATCTAGAGAGTGGGATAGGTTTAATAACTACCCTAACCCTAACGCCTACCCTAACCCTAACACGTACCCTAATCCTAACCCGTACCCTAAACCGAGCCCTAACCCTCAAACTAACCCTAAACCTAACCCTTACCCATACCCTACGCCGTACCCGAAGCCGTACACGAACCCGTAACCTAAGCCGTACCCTAACACTATCCCTAACCCTAACCCTAAGCTACCCTTGACTGCTTCTGCCTCCAATAGATTTCCTAAGCACTAGTGTTTTAAGGAACAGGTTAAAAAGAGAATCCTAATGTGATTTCAGGATAATGGGTGTGTTCCTTATCTTCTCCTAGTGTCTAAACTCTTCTCCATGGCTGGACCCCCAAATAATATTCCTTGACGTGCTAAGGGGTATCTAGAGAGTGGGATAGGTTTAATAACTACCCTAACCCTAACGTGTACCCTAACCCTAACACCTACCCTAAACCTAACACGTACCCTAATCCTAACCCGTACCCGAAACCGAGCCCTAACCCTCAAACTAACCCTAACCCTAACCCTAACCCATACCCTACGCCGTACCCGAACCCGTACCCGAACCCGTACTCTAAGCCTTACCCTAACAATAACCCTAACCCTAACCCTAACCCTAACCCTAAGCTACCCTTGACTGCTTCTGCCTCCAATAGATTTCCTAAGCACTAGTGTTTTAAGGAACAGGTTAAAAAGAGAATCCTAATGTGATTTCTTGATAATGGGTGTGTTCCTTATCTTCTCCTAGTGTCTAAACTCTTCTCCATGGCTGGACCCCCAAATAATATTCCTTGACGTGCTAAGGGGTATCTAGAGAGTGGGATAGGTTTAATAACTACCGTAACCCTAACGCGTACCCTAAACCTAACCCCTACCCTAACACTAACACGTACCCTAATCCTAACCCGTACCCTAAACCGAGCCCTAACCCTCAAACTAACCCTAACCCTAACCCTAACCCATACCCTACGCCATACCCAAACCCGTACCCGAACCCGTAACCTAACACTAACCCTAACCCTAACCCTAACCCTAACCCTAAGCTACCCTTGACTGCTTCTGCCTCCAATAGATTTCCTAAGCACTAGTGTTATAAGGAACAGGTTAAAAAGAGAATCCTAATGTGATTTCTTGATAATGGGTGTGTTCCTTATCTTCTCCTAGTGTCTAAACTCTTCTCGATGGCTGGACCCCCAAATAATATTCCTTGACGTGCTAAGGGGTATCTAGAGAGTGGGATAGGTTTAATAACTACCCTAACCCTAACGCGTACCCTAACCCTAACCCCTACCCTAACCCTAACACGTACCCTAATCCTAACCCGTACCCTAAACCGAGCCCTAACCCTCAAACTAACCCTAACCCTAACCCTAACCCATACCCTACGCCATACCCAAACCCGTACCCGAACCCGTACCCGAACCTGTACCCTAAGCCGTACCCTAACCCTAAACCTAACCCTAAGCTACCCTTGACTGCTTCTGCCTCCAATAGATTTCCTAAGCACTAGTGTTTTAAGGAACAGGTTAAAAAGAGAATCCTAATGTGATTTCAGGATAATGGGTGTGTTCCTTATCTTCTCCTAGTGTCTAAACTCTTCTCCATGGCTGGACCCCCAAATAATATTCCTTGACGTGCTAAAGGGTATCTAGAGAGTGGGATAGGTTTAATAACTACCCTAACCCTAACGCGTACCCTAACCCTAACCCCTACCCTAACCCTAACACGTACCCTAATCTTAACCCGAACCCTAAACCGAGCCCTAACCCTCAAACTAACCCTAACCCTAACCCTAACCCATACCCTACGCCATACCCAAACCCGTACCCGAACCCGTACCCTAAGCCGTACCCTAACCCTAACCCTAACCCTAAGCTACCCTTGACTGCTTCTGCCTCCAATAGATTTCCTAAGAACTAGTGTTTTAAGGAACAGGTTAAAAAGAGAATCCTAATGTGATTTCTTGATAATGGGTGTGTTCCTTATCTTCTCCTAGTGTCTAAACTCTTCTCCATGGCTGGACCCCCAAATAATATTCCTTGACGTGCTAAGTGGTACCTAGAGAGTGGGATAGGTTTAATAACTACCCTAACCCTAACGCGTACCCTAACCCTAACCCCTACCCTAACCCTAACACGAATCCTAATCCTAACCCGTACCCTAAACCGAGCCCTAACCTTCAAACTAACCCTAACCCTAACCCTAACCCATACCCTACGCCGTACACGAACCCGTACCCGAACCCGTACCCTAAGCCGTACCCTAACCCTAACCCTAACCCTAACACTAAACCTAAGCTACCCTTGACTGCTTCTGCCTCCAATAGATTTCCTAAGCACTAGTGTTTTAAGGAACAGGTTAAAAAGAGAATCCTAATGTGATTTCTTGATAATGGGTGTGTTCCTTATCTTCTCCTAGTGTCTAAACTCTTCTCCAAGGCTGGACCCCCAAATAATATTCCTTGATGTGCTAAGGGGTATCTAGAGAGTGGGATAGGTTTAATAACTACCCTAACCCTAACGCGTACCCTAACCCTAACCTCTACCCTAACCCTAACACGTACACTAATCCTAACCCGTGCCCTAAACCGAGCCCTAACCCTCAAACTAACCCTAACCCTAACCCTAACCCATACCCTACGCCGTACCCGAACCCGGACCCGAACCCGGACCCTAAGCGGTACCCTAACCCTAACCCTAACCCTAACCCTAACCCTAAGCTACCCTTGACTGCTTCTGCCTCCAATAGATTTCCTAAGCACTAGTGTTTTAAGGAACAGGTTAAAAAGAGAATTCTTATGTGATTTTAGGATAATGGGTGTGTTCCTTATCTTCTCCTAGTGTCTAAACTCTTCTCCATCGCTGGACCCCCAAATAATATTCCTTGACGTGCTAAAGGGTATCTAGAGACTGGGATAGGTTTAATAACTACCCTAACCCTAATGCGTACCCTAACACTAACACGTACCCTAATCCTAACCCGTACCCTAAACCGAGCCCTAACCCTCAAACTAACCCTAACCCTAACCCTAACCCATACCCTACGCCGTACACGAACCCGTACCCCAACCCGTACCCTAAGCCGTACCCTAACACTAACCCTAACCGTAACCCTAAGCTACCCTTGACTGCTTCTGCCTCCAATAGATTTCCTAAGCACTAGTGTTTTAAGGAACAGGTTAAAAAGAGAATCCTAATGTGATTTCTTGATAATGGGTGTGTTCCTTATCTTCTCCTAGTGTCTAAATTCTTCTCCATGGCTGGACCCCCAAATAATATTCCTTGACGTGCTAAGGGGTATCTAGAGAGTGGGATAGGTTTAATAACTACCCTAACCCTAACGCGTACCCTAACCCTAACCCCTACCCTAACCCTAACACGTACCCTAATCGTAACCCGTACCCTAAACCGAGCCCTAACCCTCAAACTAACCCTAACCGTAACCCTAACCCATACCCAACGCCGTACCCGAACCCGTACCGGAACCCGTACCCTAACACTAACCCTAACCCTAACCCTAACCCTAACCCTAAGCTACCCTTGACTGCTTCTGCCTCCAATAGATTTCCTAAGCACTAGTGTTTTAAGGAACAGGTTAAAAAGAGAATCCTAATGTGATTTCTTGATAATGGGTGTGTTCCTTATCTTCTCCTAGTGTCTAAACTCTTCTCCAAGGCTGGACCCCCAAATAATATTCCTTGACGTGCTAAGGGGTATCTAGAGAGTGGGATAGGTTTAATAACTACCCTAACCCTAACGCGTACCCTAACCCTAACCCCTACCCTAACCCTAACACGAACCCTAATCCTAACCCGTGCCCTAAACCGAGCCCTAACCCTCAAACTAACCCTAACCCTAACCCTAACCCATACCCTACGCCGTACCCGAACCCGGACCCGAACCCGTACCCTAAGCGGTACCCTAACCCTAACCCTAACCCTAACCCTAAGCTACCCTTGACTGCTTCTGCCTCCAATAGATTTCCTAAGCACTAGTGTATTAAGGAACAGGTTAAAAAGAGAATCCTAATGTGATTTCAGGATAATGGGTGTGTTCCTTATCTTCTCCTAGTGTCTAAACACTTCTTCATGGCTGGACCCCCAAATAATATTCCTTGACGTGCTAAAGGGTATCTAGAGACTGGGATAGGTTTAATAACTACCCTAACCCTAACGCGTACCCTAACCCTAACCCCTACCCTAACCCTAACACGTAACCTAATCCTAACCCGTACCCTAAACCGAGCCCTAACCCTCAAACTAACCCTAACCCTAACCCTAACCCATACCCTACGCCATACCCAAACCCGTACCCGAACCCGTACCCGAACCCGTACCCTAAGCCGTACCCTAACCCTAAACCTAACCCTAAGCTACCCTTGACTGCTTCTGCCTCCAATAGATTTCCTAAGCACTAGTGTTTTAAGGAACAGGTTAAAAAGAGAATCCTAATGTGATTTCTTGATAATGGGTGTGTTCCTTATCTTCTCCTAGTGTCTAAACTCTTCTCCATGGCTGGACCCCCAAATAATATTCCTTTACGTGCTAAGGGGTATCTAGAGAGTGGGATAGGTTTAATAACTACCCTAACCCTAACGCGTACCCTAACCCTAACCCCTACCCTAACCCTAACACGTACCCTAATCTTAACCCGAACCCTAAACCGAGCCCTAACCCTCAAACTAACCCTAACCCTAACCCTAACCCATACCCTACACCATACCCAAACCCGGACCCGAACCCGTACCCTAAGCCGTACCCTAACCCTAAACCTATCCCTAACCCTAACCCTAAGCTACCCTTGACTGCTTCTGCCTCCAATAGATTTCCTAAGCACTAGTGTATTAAGGAACAGGTTAAAAAGAGAATCCTAATGTGATTTCAGGATAATGGGTGTGTTCCTTATCTTCTCCTAGTGTCTAAACTCTTCTCCATGGCTGGACCCCCAAATAATATTCCTTGACGTGCTAAAGGGTATCTAGAGAGTGGGATAGGTTTAATAACTACCTTAACCCTAACGCGTACCCTAACCCTAACCCCTACCCTAACCCTAACACGTACCCTAATCTTAACCCGAACCCTAAACCGAGCCCTAACCCTCAAACTAACCCTAACCCTAACCCTAACCCATACCCTACGCCGTACCCGAACCCGTACCCGAACCCGTACCCTAACACTAACCCCAACCCTAACCCTAACCCTAACCCTAAGCTACCCTTGACTGCTTCTGCCTCCAATAGATTTCCTAAGCACTAGTGTTTTAAGGAACAGGTTAAAAAGAGAATCCTAATGTGATTTCTTGATAATGGGTGTGTTCCTTATCTTCTCCTAGTGTCTAAACTCTTCTCCATGGATGGACCCCCATATAATATTCCTTGACGTGCTAACGGGTATCTAGAGAGTGGGATAGGTTTAATAACTACCCTAACCCTAACGCGTACCCTAACACTAACACGTAACCTAATCCTAACCCGTACCCTAAACCGAGCCCTAACCCTCAAACTAACCCTAACCCTAACCCTAACCCATACCCTACGCCGTACTCGAACCCGTACCCGAACCCGTACCCTAAGCCGTACCCTAACACTAACCCTGACCGTAACCCTAAGCTACCCTTGACTGCTTCTGCCTCCAATAGATTTCCTAAGCACTAGTGTTTTAAGGAACAGGTTAAAAAGAGAATCCTAATGTGATTTCTTGATAATGGGTGTGTTCCTTATCTTCTCCTAGTGTCTAAACTCTTCTCCATGGCTGGACCCCCAAATAATATTCCTTGACGTGATAAGGGGTATCTAGAGAGTGGGATAGGTTTAATAACTACCCTAACCCTAACGCGTACCCTAACCCTAACCCCTACCCTAACCCTAACACGTACCCTAATCCTAACCCGTACCCTAAACCGAGCCCTAACCCTCAAACTAACCCTAACTCTAACCCTAACCCATACCCAACGCCGTACCCGAACCCGTACTGGAACCCGTACCCTAACACTAACCCTAACCCTAACCCTAACCCTAACCCTAAGCTACCCTTGACTGCTTCTGCCTCCAATAGATTTCCTAAGCACTAGTGTTTTAAGGAACAGGTTAAAAAGAGAATCCTAATGTGATTTCTTGATAATGGGTGTGTTCCTTATCTTCTCCTAGTGTCTAAACTCTTCTCCAAGGCTGGACCCCCAAATAATATTCCTTGACGTGCTAAGGGGTATCTAGAGAGTGGGATAGGTTTAATAACTACCCTAACCCTAACGCGTACCCTAAAACTAACCTCTACCCTAACCCTAACACGTACACTAATCCTAACCCGTGCCCTAAACCGAGCCCTAACCCTCAAACTAACCCTAACCCTAACCCTAACCCATACCCTACGCCGTACCCGAACCCGGACCCGAACCCGTACCCTAAGCCGTACCCTAACCCTAACCCTAACCCTAACCCTAAGCTACCCTTGACTGCTTCTGCCTCCAATAGATTTCCTAAGCACTAGTGTATTAAGGAACAGGTTAAAAAGAGAATCCTAATGTGATTTCAGGATAATGGGTGTGTTCCTTATCTTCTCCTAGTGTCTAAACTCTTCTCCATGGCTGGACCCCCAAATAATATTCCTTGAAGTGCTAAAGGGTATCTAGAGAGTGGGATAGGTTTAATAACTACCCTAACCCTAATGCGTACCCTAACCCTAACCTCTACCCTAACCCTAACACGTACACTAATCCTAACCCGTACCCTAAACCGAGCCCTAACCCTCAAACTAACCCTAACCCTAACCCTAAACCATACCCTATGCCGTACCCGAACCCGGACCCGAACCCGTACCCTAAGCCGTACCCTAACCCTAAGCCGTACCCTAACCCTAACCCTAACCCTAAGCTACCCTTGACTGCTTCTGCCTCCAATAGGTTTCCTAAGCACTAGTGTTTTAAGGAACAGGTTAAAAAGAGAATCCTAATGTGATTTCTTGATAATGGGTGTGTTCCTTATCTTCTCCTAGTGTCTAAACTCTTCTCCATGGCTGGACCCCCAAATAATATTCCTTGACGTGCTAAGGGGTATCTAGAGAGTGGGATAGGTTTAATAACTACCGTAACCCTAACGCGTACCCTAAACCTAACCCCTACCCTAACACTAACACGTACCCTAATCCTAACCCGTACCCTAAACCGAGCCCTAACCCTCAAACTAACCCTAACCCTAACCCTAACCCATACCCTACGCCATACCCAAACCCGTACCCGAACCCGTAACCTAACGCTAACCCTAACCCTAACCCTAACCCTAACCCTAAGCTACCCTTGACTGCTTCTGCCTCCAATAGATTTCCTAAGCACTAGTGTTATAAGGAACAGGTTAAAAAGAGAATCCTAATGTGATTTCTTGATAATGGGTGTGTTCCTTATCTTCTCCTAGTGTCTAAACTCTTCTCGATGGCTGGACACCAAAATAATATTCCTTGACGTGCTAAGGGGTATCTAGAGAGTGGGATAGGTTTAATAACTACCCTAACCCTAACGCCTACCCTAACCCTAACACGTACCCTAATCCTAACCCGTAACCTAAACCGAGCCCTAACCCTCAAACTAACCCTAAACCTAACCCTAACCCATACCCTACGCCGTACCCGAAGCCGTACACGAACCCGTAACCTAAGCCGTACCCTAACACTATCCCTAACCCTAACCCTAAGCTACCCTTGACTGCTTCTGCCTCCAATAGATTTCCTAAGCACTAGTGTTTTAAGGAACAGGTTAAAAAGAGAATCCTAATGTGATTTCAGGATAATGGGTGTGTTCCTTATCTTCTCCTAGTGTCTAAATTCTTCTCCATGGCTGGACCCCCAAATAATATTCCTTGACGTGCTAAAGGGTATCTAGAGACTGGGATAGGTTTAATAACTACCCTAACCCTAACGCGTACCCTAACCCTAACCCCTACCCTAACCCTAACACGTACCCTAATCCTAACCCGTACCCTAAACCGAGCCCTAACCCTCAAACTAACCCTAACCCTAACCCTAACCCATACCCTACGCCATACCCAAACCCGTACCCGAACCCGTACCCGAACCTGTACCCTAAGCCGTACCCTAACCCTAAACCTAACCCTAAGCTACCCTTGACTGCTTCTGCCTCCAATAGATTTCCTAAGCACTAGTGTTTTAAGGAACAGGTTAAAAAGAGAATCCTAATGTGATTTCTTGATAATGGGTGTGTTCCTTATCTTCTCCTAGTGTCTAAATTCTTCTCCATGCCTGGACCCCCAAATAATATTCCTTGACGTGCTAAGGGGTATCTAGAGAGTGGGATAGGTTTAATAACTACCGTAACCCTAACGCGTACCCTAACCCTAACCCCTACACTAACCCTAACACGTACCCTAATCCTAACCCGTACCCTAAACCGAGCCCTAACCCTCAAACTAACCCTAACCCTAACCCTAACCCATACCCTACGCCGTACCCGAACCCGTACCCTAACACTAACCCTAACCCTAACCCTAACCCTAACCCTAAGCTACCCTTGACTGCTTCTGCCTCCAATAGATTTCCTAAGCACTAGTGTTTTAAGGAACAGGTTAAAAAGAGAATCGTAATGTGATTTCTTGATAATGGGTGTGTTCCTTATCTTCTCCTAGTGTCTAAACTCTTCTCCATGGCTGGACCCCCAAATAATATTCCTTGACGTGCTAAGGGGTATCTAGAGAGTGGGATAGGTTTAATAACTACCCTAACCCTAACGTGTACCCTAACCCTAACCCCTACCCTAACCCTAACACGAACCCTAATCCTAACCCGTACCCTAAACCGAGCCCTAACCTTCAAACTAACCCTAACCCTAACCCTAACCCATACCCTACGCCGTACACGAACCCGTACCCGAACCCGTACCCTAAGCCGTACCCTAACCCTAACCCTAACCCTAACCCTAACCCTAAGCTACCCTTGACTGCTTCTGCCTCCAATAGATTTCCTAAGCACTAGTGTTTTAAGAACAGGTTAAAAAGAGAATCCTAATGTGATTTCTTGATAATGGGTGTGTTCCTTATCTTCTCCTAGTGTCTAAACTCTTCTCCATGGCTGGACCCCCAAATAATATTCCTTGACGTGCTAAGGGGTATCTAGAGAGTGGGATAGGTTTAATAACTACCGTAACCCTAAAGCGTACCCTAACCCTAACCCCTACCCTAACACTAACACGTACCCTAATCCTAACCCGTACCCTAAACCGAGCCCTAACCCTCAAACTAACCCTAACCCTAACCCTAACCCATACCCTACGCCATACCCAAACCCGTACCCGAACCCGTAACCTAACACTAACCCTAACCCTAACCCTAACCCTAACCCTAAGCTACCCTTGACTGCTTCTGCCTCCAATAGATTTCCTAAGCACTAGTGTTATAAGGAACAGGTTAAAAAGAGAATCCTAATGTGATTTCTTGATAATGGGTGTGTTCCTTATCTTCTCCTAGTGTCTAAACTCTTCTCCATGGCTGGACCCCCAAATAATATTCCTTGACGTGCTAAGGGGTATGTAGAGAGTGGGATAGGTTTAAAAACTACCCTAACCCTAACGCGTACCCTAAAACTAACCTCTACCCTAACCCTAACACGTACACTAATCCTAACCCGTGCCCTAAACCGAGCCCTAACCCTCAAACTAACCCTAACCCTAACCCTAACCCATACCCTACGCCGTACCCGAACCCGGACCCGAACCCGTACCCTAAGCCGTACCCTAACCCTAACCCTAACCCTAACCCTAACCCTAACCCTAAGCTACCCTTGACTGCTTCTGCCTCCAATAGATTTCCTAAGCACTAGTGTTTTAAGGAACAGGTTAAAAAGAGAATCCTAATGTGATTTCTTGATAATGGGTGTGTTCCTTATCTTCTCCTAGTGTCTAAACTCTTCTCCATGGCTGGACCCCCAAATAATATTCCTTGACGTGCTAAGGGGTATCTAGAGAGTGGGATAGGTTTAATAACTACCGTAACCCTAACGCGTACCCTAAACCTAACCCCTACCCGAACACTAACACGTACCCTAATCCTAACCCGTACCCTAAACCGAGCCCTAACCCTCAAACTAACCCTAACCCTAACCCTAACCCATACCCTACGCCATACCCAAACCCGTACCCGAACCCGTAACCTAACGCTAACCCTAACCCTAACCCTAACCCTAACCCTAAGCTACCCTTGACTGCTTCTGCCTCCAATAGATTTCCTAAGCACTAGTGTTATAAGGAACAGGTTAAAAAGAGAATCCTAATGTGATTTCTTGATAATGGGTGTGTTCCTTATCTTCTCCTAGTGTCTAAACTCTTCTCGATGGCTGGACCCCAAAATAATATTCCTTGACGTGCTAAGGGGTATCTAGAGAGTGGGATAGGTTTAATAACTACCCTAACCCTAACGCCTACCCTAACCCTAACACGTAACCTAATCCTAACCCGTAACCTAAACCGAGCCCTAACCCTCAAACTAACCCTAAACCTAACCCTAACCCATACCCTACGCCGTACCCGAAGCCGTACACGAACCCGTAACCTAAGCCGTACCCTAACACTATCCCTAACCCTAACCCTAAGCTACCCTTGACTGCTTCTGCCTCCAATAGATTTCCTAAGCACTAGTGTTTTAAGGAACAGGTTAAAAAGAGAATCCTAATGTGATTTCAGGATAATGGGTGTGTTCCTTATCTTCTCCTAGTGTCTAAATTCTTCTCCATGGCTGGACCCCCAAATAATATTCCTTGACGTGCTAAAGGGTATCTAGAGACTGGGATAGGTTTAATAACTACCCTAACCCTAACGCGTACCCTAACCCTAACCCCTACCCTAACACTAACCCTAACCCTAATCCTAACCCGTACCCTAAACCGAGCCCTAACCCTCAAACTAACCCTAACCCTAACCCTAACCCATACCCTACGCCATACCCAAACCCGTACCCGAACCCGTACCCGAACCCGTACCCTAAGCCGTACCCTAACCCTAAACCTAACCCTAAGCTACCCTTGACTGCTTCTGCCTCCAATAGATTTCCTAAGCACTAGTGTTTTAAGGAACAGGTTAAAAAGAGAATCCTAATGTGATTTCTTGATAATGGGTGTGTTCCTTATCTTCTCCTAGTGTCTAAACTCTTCTCCATGGCTGGACCCCCAAATAATATTCCTTTACGTGCTAAGGGGTATCTAGAGAGTGGGATAGGTTTAATAACTACCCTAACCCTAACGCGTACCCTAACCCTAACCCCTACCCTAACCCTAACACGTACCCTAATCTTAACCCGAACCCTAAACCGAGCCCTAACCCTCAAACTAACCCTAACCCTAACCCTAACCCATACCCTACACCATACCCAAACCCGGACCCGAACCCGTACCCTAAGCCGTACCCTAACCCTAAACCTATCCCTAACCCTAACCCTAAGCTACCCTTGACTGCTTCTGCCTCCAATAGATTTCCTAAGCACTAGTGTATTAAGGAACAGGTTAAAAAGAGAATCCTAATGTGATTTCAGGATAATGGGTGTGTTCCTTATCTTCTCCTAGTGTCTAAACTCTTCTCCATGGCTGGACCCCCAAATAATATTCCTTGACGTGCTAAAGGGTATCTAGAGAGTGGGATAGGTTTAATAACTACCTTAACCCTAACGCGTACCCTAACCCTAACCCCTACCCTAACCCTAACACGTACCCTAATCTTAACCCGAACCCTAAACCGAGCCCTAACCCTCAAACTAACCCTAACCCTAACCCTAACCCATACCCTACGCCGTACCCGAACCCGTACCCGAACCCGTACCCTAACACTAACCCCAACCCTAACCCTAACCCTAACCCTAAGCTACCCTTGACTGCTTCTGCCTCCAATAGATTTCCTAAGCACTAGTGTTTTAAGGAACAGGTTAAAAAGAGAATCCTAATGTGATTTCTTGATAATGGGTGTGTTCCTTATCTTCTCCTAGTGTCTAAACTCTTCTCCATGGATGGACCCCCATATAATATTCCTTGACGTGCTAAGGGGTATCTAGAGAGTGGGATAGGTTTAATAACTACCCTAACCCTAACGCGTACCCTAACACTAACACGTAACCTAATCCTAACCCGTACCCTAAACCGAGCCCTAACCCTCAAACTAACCCTAACCCTAACCCTAACCCATACCCTACGCCGTACTCGAACCCGTACCCGAACCCGTACCCTAAGCCGTACCCTAACACTAACCCTGACCGTAACCCTAAGCTACCCTTGACTGCTTCTGCCTCCAATAGATTTCCTAAGCACTAGTGTTTTAAGGAACAGGTTAAAAAGAGAATCCTAATGTGATTTCTTGATAATGGGTGTGTTCCTTATCTTCTCCTAGTGTCTAAACTCTTCTCCATGGCTGGACCCCCAAATAATATTCCTTGACGTGATAAGGGGTATCTAGAGAGTGGGATAGGTTTAATAACTACCCTAACCCTAACGCGTACCCTAACCCTAACCCCTACCCTAACCCTAACACGTACCCTAATCCTAACCCGTACCCTAAACCGAGCCCTAACCCTCAAACTAACCCTAACTCTAACCCTAACCCATACCCAACGCCGTACCCGAACCCGTACTGGAACCCGTACCCTAACACTAACCCTAACCCTAACCCTAACCCTAACCCTAAGCTACCCTTGACTGCTTCTGCCTCCAATAGATTTCCTAAGCACTAGTGTTTTAAGGAACAGGTTAAAAAGAGAATCCTAATGTGATTTCTTGATAATGGGTGTGTTCCTTATCTTCTCCTAGTGTCTAAACTCTTCTCCAAGGCTGGACCCCCAAATAATATTCCTTGACGTGCTAAGGGGTATCTAGAGAGTGGGATAGGTTTAATAACTACCCTAACCCTAACGCGTACCCTAAAACTAACCTCTACCCTAACCCTAACACGTACACTAATCCTAACCCGTGCCCTAAACCGAGCCCTAACCCTCAAACTAACCCTAACCCTAACCCTAACCCATACCCTACGCCGTACCCGAACCCGGACCCGAACCCGTACCCTAAGCCGTACCCTAACCCTAACCCTAACCCTAACCCTAACCCTAACCCTAAGCTACCCTTGACTGCTTCTGCCTCCAATAGATTTCCTAAGCACTAGTGTATTAAGGAACAGGTTAAAAAGAGAATCCTAATGTGATTTCAGGATAATGGGTGTGTTCCTTATCTTCTCCTAGTGTCTAAACTCTTCTCCATGGCTGGACCCCCAAATAATATTCCTTGAAGTGCTAAAGGGTATCTAGAGAGTGGGATAGGTTTAATAACTACCCTAACCCTAATGCGTACCCTAACCCTAACCTCTACCCTAACCCTAACACGTACACTAATCCTAACCCGTACCCTAAACCGAGCCCTAACCCTCAAACTAACCCTAACCCTAACCCTAACCCATACCCTATGCCGTACCCGAACCCGGACCCGAACCCGTACCCTAAGCCGTACCCTAACCCTAAGCCGTACCCTAACCCTAACCCTAACCCTAAGCTACCCTTGACTGCTTCTGCCTCCAATAGATTTCCTAAGCACTAGTGTTTTAAGGAACAGGTTAAAAAGAGAATCCTAATGTGATTTCTTGATAATGGGTGTGTTCCTTATCTTCTCCTAGTGTCTAAACTCTTCTCCATGGCTGGACCCCCAAATAATATTCCTTGACGTGCTAAGGGGTATCTAGAGAGTGGGATAGGTTTAATAACTACCGTAACCCTAACGCGTACCCTAAACCTAACCCCTACCCTAACACTAACACGTACCCTAATCCTAACCCGTACCCTAAACCGAGCCCTAACCCTCAAACTAACCCTAACCCTAACCCTAACCCATACCCTACGCCATACCAAAACCCGTACCCGAACCCGTAACCTAACGCTAACCCTAACCCTAACCCTAACCCTAACCCTAAGCTACCCTTGACTGCTTCTGCCTCCAATAGATTTCCTAAGCACTAGTGTTATAAGGAACAGGTTAAAAAGAGAATCCTAATGTGATTTCTTGATAATGGGTGTGTTCCTTATCTTCTCCTAGTGTCTAAACTCTTCTCGATGGCTGGACACCAAAATAATATTCCTTGACGTGCTAAGGGGTATCTAGAGAGTGGGATAGGTTTAATAACTACCCTAACCCTAACGCCTACCCTAACCCTAACACGTACCCTAATCCTAACCCGTAACCTAAACCGAGCCCTAACCCTCAAACTAACCCTAAACCTAACCCTAACCCATACCCTACGCCGTACCCGAAGCCGTACACGAACCCGTAACCTAAGCCGTACCCTAACACTATCCCTAACCCTAACCCTAAGCTACCCTTGACTGCTTCTGCCTCCAATAGATTTCCTAAGCACTAGTGTTTTAAGGAACAGGTTAAAAAGAGAATCCTAATGTGATTTCAGGATAATGGGTGTGTTCCTTATCTTCTCCTAGTGTCTAAATTCTTCTCCATGGCTGGACCCCCAAATAATATTCCTTGACGTGCTAAAGGGTATCTAGAGACTGGGATAGGTTTAATAACTACCCTAACCCTAACGCATACCCTAACCCTAACCCCTACCCTAACCCTAACACGTACCCTAATCCTAACCCGTACCCTAAACCGAGCCCTAACCCTCAAACTAACCCTAACCCTAACCCTAACCCATACCCTACGCCATACCCAAACCCGTACCCGAACCCGTACCCGAACCTGTACCCTAAGCCGTACCCTAACCCTAAACCTAACCCTAAGCTACCCTTGACTGCTTCTGCCTCCAATAGATTTCCTAAGCACTAGTGTTTTAAGGAACAGGTTAAAAAGAGAATCCTAATGTGATTTCTTGATAATGGGTGTGTTCCTTATCTTCTCCTAGTGTCTAAATTCTTCTCCATGCCTGGACCCCCAAATAATATTCCTTGACGTGCTAAGGGGTATCTAGAGAGTGGGATAGGTTTAATAACTACCGTAACCCTAACGCGTACCCTAACCCTAACCCCTACACTAACCCTAACACGTACCCTAATCCTAACCCGTACCCTAAACCGAGCCCTAACCCTCAAACTAACCCTAACCCTAACCCTAACCCATACCCTACGCCGTACCCGAACCCGTACCCTAACACTAACCCTAACCCTAACCCTAACCCTAACCCTAAGCTACCCTTGACTGCTTCTGCCTCCAATAGATTTCCTAAGCACTAGTGTTTTAAGGAACAGGTTAAAAAGAGAATCGTAATGTGATTTCTTGATAATGGGTGTGTTCCTTATCTTCTCCTAGTGTCTAAACTCTTCTCCATGGCTGGACCCCCAAATAATATTCCTTGACGTGCTAAGGGGTATCTAGAGAGTGGGATAGGTTTAATAACTACCCTAACCCTAACGTGTACCCTAACCCTAACCCCTACCCTAACCCTAACACGAACCCTAATCCTAACCCGTACCCTAAACCGAGCCCTAACCTTCAAACTAACCCTAACCCTAACCCTAACACATACCCTACGCCGTACACGAACCCGTACCCGAACCCGTACCCTAAGCCGTACCCTAACCCTAACCCTAACCCTAACCCTAACCCTAAGCTACCCTTGACTGCTTCTGCCTCCAATAGATTTCCTAAGCACTAGTGTTTTAAGAACAGGTTAAAAAGAGAATCCTAATGTGATTTCTTGATAATGGGTGTGTTCCTTATCTTCTCCTAGTGTCTAAACTCTTCTCCATGGCTGGACCCCCAAATAATATTCCTTGACGTGCTAAGGGGTATCTAGAGAGTGGGATAGGTTTAATAACTACCGTAACCCTAACGCGTACCCTAACCCTAACCCCTACCCTAACACTAACACGTACCCTAATCCTAACCCGTACCCTAAACCGAGCCCTAACCCTCAAACTAACCCTAACCCTAACCCTAACCCATACCCTACGCCATACCCAAACCCGTACCCGAACCCGTAACCTAACACTAACCCTAACCCTAACCCTAACCCTAACCCTAAGCTACCCTTGACTGCTTCTGCCTCCAATAGATTTCCTAAGCACTAGTGTTATAAGGAACAGGTTAAAAAGAGAATCCTAATGTGATTTCTTGATAATGGGTGTGTTCCTTATCTTCTCCTAGTGTCTAAACTCTTCTCCATGGCTGGACCCCCAAATAATATTCCTTGACGTGCTAAGGGGTATGTAGAGAGTGGGATAGGTTTAAAAACTACCCTAACCCTAACGCGTACCCTAAAACTAACCTCTACCCTAACCCTAACACGTACACTAATCCTAACCCGTGCCCTAAACCGAGCCCTAACCCTCAAACTAACCCTAACCCTAACCCTAACCCATACCCTACGCCGTACCCGAACCCGGACCCGAACCCGTACCCTAAGCCGTACCCTAACCCTAACCCTAACCCTAACCCTAACCCTAACCCTAAGCTACCCTTGACTGCTTCTGCCTCCAATAGATTTCCTAAGCACTAGTGTTTTAAGGAACAGGTTAAAAAGAGAATCCTAATGTGATTTCTTGATAATGGGTGTGTTCCTTATCTTCTCCTAGTGTCTAAACTCTTCTCCATGGCTGGACCCCCAAATAATATTCCTTGACGTGCTAAGGGGTATCTAGAGAGTGGGATAGGTTTAATAACTACCGTAACCCTAACGCGTACCCTAAACCTAACCCCTACCCGAACACTAACACGTACCCTAATCCTAACCCGTACCCTAAACCGAGCCCTAACCCTCAAACTAACCCTAACCCTAACCCTAACCCATACCCTACGCCATACCCAAACCCGTACCCGAACCGTAACCTAACGCTAACCCTAACCCTAACCCTAACCCTAACCCTAAGCTACCCTTGACTGCTTCTGCCTCCAATAGATTTCCTAAGCACTAGTGTTATAAGGAACAGGTTAAAAAGAGAATCCTAATGTGATTTCTTGATAATGGGTGTGTTCCTTATCTTCTCCTAGTGTCTAAACTCTTCTCGATGGCTGGACCCCAAAATAATATTCCTTGACGTGCTAAGGGGTATCTAGAGAGTGGGATAGGTTTAATAACTACCCTAACCCTAACGCCTACCCTAACCCTAACACGTAACCTAATCCTAACCCGTAACCTAAACCGAGCCCTAACCCTCAAACTAACCCTAAACCTAACCCTAACCCATACCCTACGCCGTACCCGAAGCCGTACACGAACCCGTAACCTAAGCCGTACCCTAACACTATCCCTAACCCTAACCCTAAGCTACCCTTGACTGCTTCTGCCTCCAATAGATTTCCTAAGCACTAGTGTTTTAAGGAACAGGTTAAAAAGAGAATCCTAATGTGATTTCAGGATAATGGGTGTGTTCCTTATCTTCTCCTAGTGTCTAAATTCTTCTCCATGGCTGGACCCCCAAATAATATTCCTTGACGTGCTAAAGGGTATCTAGAGACTGGGATAGGTTTAATAACTACCCTAACCCTAACGCGTACCCTAACCCTAACCCCTACCCTAACCCTAACACGTACCCTAATCCTAACCCGTACCCTAAACCGAGCCCTAACCCTCAAACTAACCCTAACCCTAACCCTAACCCATACCCTACGCCATACCCAAACCCGTACCCGAACCCGTACCCGAACCTGTACCCTAAGCCGTACCCTAACCCTAAACCTAACCCTAAGCTACCCTTGACTGCTTCTGCCTCCAATAGATTTCCTAAGCACTAGTGTTTTAAGGAACAGGTTAAAAAGAGAATCCTAATGTGATTTCTTGATAATGGGTGTGTTCCTTATCTTCTCCTAGTGTCTAAATTCTTCTCCATGCCTGGACCCCCAAATAATATTCCTTGACGTGCTAAGGGGTATCTAGAGAGTGGGATAGGTTTAATAACTACCGTAACCCTAACGCGTACCCTAACCCTAACCCCTACACTAACCCTAACACGTACCCTAATCCTAACCCGTACCCTAAACCGAGCCCTAACCCTCAAACTAACCCTAACCCTAACCCTAACCCATACCCTACGCCGTACCCGAAACCGTACCCGAACCTGTACCCTAACACTAACCCTAACCCTAACCCTAACCCTAACCCTAAGCTACCCTTGACTGCTTCTGCCTCCAATAGATTTCCTAAGCACTAGTGTTTTAAGGAACAGGTTAAAAAGAGAATCGTAATGTGATTTCTTGATAATGGGTGTGTTCCTTATCTTCTCCTAGTGTCTAAACTCTTCTCCATGGCTGGACCCCCAAATAATATTCCTTGACGTGCTAAGGGGTATCTAGAGAGTGGGATAGGTTTAATAACTACCCTAACCCTAACGCGTACCCTAACCCTAACCCCTACCCTAACCCTAACACGAACCCTAATCCTAACCCGTACCCTAAACCGAGCCCTAACCTTCAAACTAACCCTAACCCTAACCCTAACCCATACCCTACGCCGTACACGAACCCGTACAGGAACCCGTACCCTAAGCCGTACCCTAACCCTAACCCTAACCCTAAGCTACCCTTGACTGCTTCTGCCTCCAATAGATTTCCTAAGCACTAGTGTTTTAAGAACAGGTTAAAAAGAGAATCCTAATGTGATTTCTTGATAATGGGTGTGTTCCTTATCTTCTCCTAGTGTCTAAACTCTTCTCCATGGCTGGACCCCCAAATAATATTCCTTGACGTGCTAAGGGGTATCTAGAGAGTGGGATAGGTTTAATAACTACCGTAACCCTAACGCGTACCCTAACCCTAACCCCTACCCTAACACTAACACGTACCCTAATCCTAACCCGTACCCTAAACCGAGCCCTAACCCTCAAACTAACCCTAACCCTAACCCTAACCCATACCCTACGCCATACCCAAACCCGTACCCGAACCCGTAACCTAACACTAACCCTAACCCTAACCCTAACCCTAACCCTAAGCTACCCTTGACTGCTTCTGCCTCCAATAGATTTCCTAAGCACTAGTGTTATAAGGAACAGGTTAAAAAGAGAATCCTAATGTGATTTCTTGATAATGGGTGTGTTCCTTATCTTCTCCTAGTGTCTAAACTCTTCTCCATGGCTGGACCCCCAAATAATATTCCTTGACGTGCTAAGGGGTATCTAGAGAGTGGGATAGGTTTAATAACTACCCTAACCCTAACGCGTACCCTAACCCTAACACGTACCCTAATCCTAACCCGTACCCTAAACCGAGCCCTAACCCTCAAACTAACCCTAAACCTAACCCTAACCCATACCCTACGCCGTACCCGAAGCCGTACACGAACCCGTAACCTAAGCCGTACCCTAACACTATCCCTAACCCTAACCCTAAGCTACCCTTGACTGCTTCTGCCTCCAATAGATTTCCTAAGCACTAGTGTTTTAAGGAACAGGTTAAAAAGAGAATCTTAATGTGATTTCAGGATAATGGGTGTGTTCCTTATCTTCTCCTAGTGTCTAAATTCTTCTCCATGGCTGGACCCCCAAATAATATTCCTTGACGTGCTAAAGGGTATCTAGAGACTGGGATAGGTTTAATAACTACCCTAACCCTAACGCATACCCTAACCCTAACCCCTACCCTAACCCTAACACGTACCCTAATCCTAACCCGTACCCTAAACCGAGCCCTAACCCTCAAACTAACCCTAACCCTAACCCTAACCCATACCCTACGCCATACCCAAACCCGTACCCGAACCCGTACCCGAACCCGTACCCTAAGCCGTACCCTAACCCTAAACCTAACCCTAAGCTACCCTTGACTGCTTCTGCCTCCAATAGATTTCCTAAGCACTAGTGTTTTAAGGAACAGGTTAAAAAGAGAATCCTAATGTGATTTCTTGATAATGGGTGTGTTCCTTATCTTCTCCTAGTGTCTAAACTCTTCTCCATGGCTGGACCCCCAAATAATATTCCTTGACGTGCTAAGGGGTATCTAGAGAGTGGGATAGGTTTAATAACTACCGTAACCCTAACGCGTACCCTAACCCTAACCCCTACACTAACCCTAACACGTACCCTAATCCTAACCCGTACCCTAAACCGAGCCCTAACCCTCAAACTAACCCTAACCCTAACCCTAACCCATACCCTACGCCGTACCCGAACCCGTACCCGAACCCGTACCCTAACACTAACCCTAACCCTAACCCTAACCCTAACCCTAAGCTACCCTTGACTGCTTCTGCCTCCAATAGATTTCCTAAGCACTAGTGTTTTAAGGAACAGGTTAAAAAGAGAATCCTAATGTGATTTCTTGATAATGGGTGTGTTCCTTATCTTCTCCTAGTGTCTAAACTCTTCTCCAAGGCTGGACCACCAAATAATATTCCTTGACGTGCTAAGGGGTATCTAGAGAGTGGGATAGGTTTAATAACTACCCTAACCCTAACGCGTACCCTAACCCTAACCTCTACCCTAACCCTAACACGTACACTAATCCTAACCCGTACCCTAAACCGAGCCCTAACCCTCAAACTAACCCTAACCCTAACCCTAACCCATACCCTACGCCGTACCCGAACCCGTAACCGAACCCGTACCCTAAGCCGTACCCTAACCCTAACCCTAACCCTAACCCTAACCCTAAGCTACCCTTGACTGCTTCTGCCTCCAATAGATTTCCTAAGCACTAGTGTATTAAGGAACAGGTTAAAAAGAGAATCCTAATGTGACTTCAGGATAATGGGTGTGTTCCTTATCTTCTCCTAGTGTCTAAACTCTTCTCCATGGCTGGACCCCCAAATAATATTCCTTGACGTGCTAAAGGGTATCTAGAGAGTGGGATAGGTTTAATAACTACCCTAACCCTAACGCGTACCCTAACCCTAACCCCTACCCTAACCCTAACACGTACCCTAAACCTAACCCGTACCCTAAACCGAGCCCTAACCCTCAAACTAACCCTAACCCTAACACTAACCCATACCCTACGCCATACCCAAACCCGTACCCAAACCCTTACCCGAACCCGTACCCTAAGCCGTACCCTAACCCTAACCCTAACCCTAAGCTACCCTTGACTGCTTCTGCCTCCAATAGATTTCCTAAGCACTAGTGTTTTAAGGAACAGGTTAAAAAGAGAATCCTAATGTGATTTCTTGATAATGGGTGTGTTCCTTATCTTCTCCTAGTGTCTAAACTCTTCTCCATGGCTGGACCCCCAAATAATATTTCTTGACGTGCTAAGGGGTATCTAGAGAGTGGGATAGGTTTAATAACTACCGTAACCCTAACGCGTACCCTAACCCTAACCCCTACCCTAGCCCTAACACGTACCCTATTCCTAACCCGTACCCTAAACCGAGCCCTAACCCTCAAACTAACCCTAACCCTAACCCTAACCCATACCCAACGCCTTACCCGAACCCGTACCGGAACCCGTACCCTAACACTAACCCTAACCCTAACCCTAACCCTAACCCTAAGCTACCCTTGACTGCTTCTGCCTCCAATAGATTTCCTAAGCACTAGTGTTTTAAGGAACAGGTTAAAAAGAGAATCCTAATGTGATTTCTTGATAATGGGTGTGCTCCTTATCTTCTCCTAGTGTCTAAACTCTTCTCCATGGCTGGACCCTCAAATAATGTTCCTTGACGTGCTAAGGGGTATCTAGAGAGTGGGATAGGTTTAATAACTACCCTAACCCTAACGCGTACCTTAACCCTAACACCTACCCTAAACCTAACACGTACCCTAATCCTAACCCGTACCCTAAACCGAGCCCTAACCCTCAAACTAACCCTAACCCTAACCCTAACCCATAACCTACGCCGTACCCGAACCCGTACCCGAACCCGTACTCTAAGCCTTACCCTAACAATAACCCTAACCCTAACCCTAACCCTAACCCTAAGCTACCCTTGACTGCTTCTCTCTCCAATAGATTTCCTAAGCACTAGTGTTTTAAGGAACAGGTTAAAAAGAGAATCGTAATGTGATTTCTTGATAATGGGTGTGTTCCTTATCTTCTCCTAGTGTCTAAACTCTTCTCCATGGCTGGACCCCCAAATAATATTCCTTGACGTGCTAAGGGGTATCTAGAGAGTGGGATAGGTTTAATAACTACCCTAACCCTAACGCGTACCCTAACCCTAACCTCTACCCTAACCCTAACACGTACACTAATCCTAACCCGTACCCTAAACCGAGCCCTAACCCTCAAACTAACCATAACCCTAACCCTAACCCATACCCTACGCCGTACCGGAACCCGTACCCGAACCCGTTCCCTAAGCCGTACCCTAACCCTAACCCTAACCCTAACCCTAACCCTAACCCTAAGCTACCCTTGACTGCTTCTGCCTCCAATAGATTTCCTAAGCACTAGTGTTATAAGGAACAGGTTAAAAAGAGAATCCTAATGTTATTTCTTGATAATGGGTGTGTTCCTTATCTTCTCCTAGTGTCTAAACTCTTCTCCATGGCTGGACCCCCAAATAATATTCCTTGACGTGCTAAGGGGTATCTAGAGAGTGGGATAGGTTTAATAACTAACCTAACCCTAACGCGTACCCTAAAACTAACCTCTACCCTAACCCTAACACGTACACTAATCCTAACCCGTGCCCTAAACCGAGCCCTAACCCTCAAACTAACCCTAACCCTAACCCTAACCCATACCCTACGCCGTACCCGAACCCGGACCCGAACCCGTACCCTAAGCCGTACCCTAACCCTAACCCTAACCCTAACCCTAACCCTAACCCTAAGCTACCCTTGACTGCTTCTGCCTCCAATAGATTTCCTAAGCACTAGTGTATTAAGGAACAGGTTAAAAAGAGAATCCTAATGTGATTTCAGTATAATGGGTGTGTTCCTTATCTTCTCCTAGTGTCTAAACTCTTCTCCATGGCTGGACCCCCAAATAATATTCCTTGAAGTGCTAAAGGGTACCTAGAGAGTGGGATAGGTTTAATAACTACCCTAACCCTAATGCGTACCCTAACCCTAACCTCTACCCTAACCCTAACACGTACACTAATCCTAACCCGTACCCTAAACCGAGCCCTAACCCTCAAACTAACCCTAACCCTAACCCTAACCCATACCCTATGCCGTACCCGAACCCGGACCCGAACCCGTACCCTAAGCCGTACCCTAACCCTAAGCCGTACCCTAACCCTAACCCTAACCCTAAGCTACCCTTGACTGCTTCTGCCTCCAATAGATTTCCTAAGCACTAGTGTTTTAAGGAACAGGTTAAAAAGAGAATCCTAATGTGATTTCTTGATAATGGGTGTGTTCCTTATCTTCTCCTAGTGTCTAAACTCTTCTCCATGGCTGGACCCCCAAATAATATTCCTTGACGTGCTAAGGGGTATCTAGAGAGTGGGATAGGTTTAATAACTACCGTAACCCTAACGCGTACCCTAAACCTAACCCCTACCCTAACACTAACACGTACCCTAATCCTAACCCGTACCCTAAACCGAGCCCTAACCCTCAAACTAACCCTAACCCTAACCCTAACCCATACCCTACGCCATACCCAAACCCGTACCCGAACCCGTAACCTAACGCTAACCCTAACCCTAACCCTAACCCTAACCCTAAGCTACCCTTGACTGCTTCTGCCTCCAATAGATTTCCTAAGCACTAGTGTTATAAGGAACAGGTTAAAAAGAGAATCCTAATGTGATTTCTTGATAATGGGTGTGTTCCTTATCTTCTCCTAGTGTCTAAACTCTTCTCGATGGCTGGACCCCAAAATAATATTCCTTGACGTGCTAAGGGGTATCTAGAGAGTGGGATAGGTTTAATAACTACCCTAACCCTAACGCCTACCCTAACCCTAACACGTACCCTAATCCTAACCCGTAACCTAAACCGAGCCCTAACCCTCAAACTAACCCTAAACCTAACCCTAACCCATACCCTACGCCGTACCCGAAGCCGTACACGAACCCGTAACCTAAGCCGTACCCTAACACTATCCCTAACCCTAACCCTAAGCTACCCTTGACTGCTTCTGCCTCCAATAGATTTCCTAAGCACTAGTGTTTTAAGGAACAGGTTAAAAAGAGAATCCTAATGTGATTTCAGGATAATGGGTGTGTTCCTTATCTTCTCCTAGTGTCTAAATTCTTCTCCATGGCTGGACCCCCAAATAATATTCCTTGACGTGCTAAAGGGTATCTAGAGACTGGGATAGGTTTAATAACTACCCTAACCCTAACGCGTACCCTAACCCTAACCCCTACCCTAACCCTAACACGTACCCTAATCCTAACCCGTACCCTAAACCGAGCCCTAACCCTCAAACTAACCCTAACCCTAACCCTAACCCATACCCTACGCCATACCCAAACCCGTACCCGAACCCGTACCCGAACCTGTACCCTAAGCCGTACCCTAACCCTAAACCTAACCCTAAGCTACCCTTGACTGCTTCTGCCTCCAATAGATTTCCTAAGCACTAGTGTTTTAAGGAACAGGTTAAAAAGAGAATCCTAATGTGATTTCTTGATAATGGGTGTGTTCCTTATCTTCTCCTAGTGTCTAAATTCTTCTCCATGCCTGGACCCCCAAATAATATTCCTTGACGTGCTAAGGGGTATCTAGAGAGTGGGATAGGTTTAATAACTACCGTAACCCTAACGCGTACCCTAACCCTAACCCCTACACTAACCCTAACACGTACCCTAATCCTAACCCGTACCCTAAACCGAGCCCTAACCCTCAAACTAACCCTAACCCTAACCCTAACCCATACCCTACGCCGTACCCGAACCCGTACCCGAACCCGTACCCTAACACTAACCCTAACCCTAACCCTAACCCTAACCCTAAGCTACCCTTGACTGCTTCTGCCTCCAATAGATTTCCTAAGCACTAGTGTTTTAAGGAACAGGTTAAAAAGAGAATCGTAATGTGATTTCTTGATAATGGGTGTGTTCCTTATCTTCTCCTAGTGTCTAAACTCTTCTCCATGGCTGGACCCCCAAATAATATTCCTTGACGTGCTAAGGGGTATCTAGAGAGTGGGATAGGTTTAATAACTACCCTAACCCTAACGTGTACCCTTACCCTAACCCCTACCCTAACCCTAACACGAACCCTAATCCTAACCCGTACCCTAAACCGAGCCCTAACCTTCAAACTAACCCTAACCCTAACCCTAACCCATACCCTACGCCGTACACGAACCCGTACCCGAACCCGTACCCTAAGCCGTACCCTAACCCTAACCCTAACCCTAACCCTAACCCTAAGCTACCCTTGACTGCTTCTGCCTCCAATAGATTTCCTAAGCACTAGTGTTTTAAGAACAGGTTAAAAAGAGAATCCTAATGTGATTTCTTGATAATGGGTGTGTTCCTTATCTTCTCCTAGTGTCTAAACTCTTCTCCATGGCTGGACCCCCAAATAATATTCCTTGACGTGCTAAGGGGTATCTAGAGAGTGGGATAGGTTTAATAACTACCGTAACCCTAATGCGTACCCTAACCCTAACCCCTACCCTAACACTAACACGTACCCTAATCCTAACCCGTACCCTAAACAGAGCCCTAACCCTCAAACTAACCCTAACCCTAACCCTAACCCATACCCTACGCCATACCCAAACCCGTACCCGAACCCGTAACCTAACACTAACCCTAACCCTAACCCTAACCCTAACCCTAAGCTACCCTTGACTGCTTCTGCCTCCAATAGATTTCCTAAGCACTAGTGTTATAAGGAACAGGTTAAAAAGAGAATCCTAATGTGATTTCTTGATAATGGGTGTGTTCCTTATCTTCTCCTAGTGTCTAAACTCTTCTCCATGGCTGGACCCCCAAATAATATTCCTTGACGTGCTAAGGGGTATCTAGAGAGTGGGATAGGTTTAAGAACTACCCTAACCCTAACGCGTACCCTAACCCTAACACGTACCCTAATCCTAACCCGTACCCTAAACCGAGCCCTAACCCTCAAACTAACCCTAAACCTAACCCTAACCCATACCCTACGCCGTACCCGAAGCCGTACACGAACCCGTAACCTAAGCCGTACCCTAACACTATCCCTAACCCTAACCCTAAGCTACCCTTGACTGCTTCTGCCTCCAATAGATTTCCTAAGCACTAGTGTTTTAAGGAACAGGTTAAAAAGAGAATCTTAATGTGATTTCAGGATAATGGGTGTGTTCCTTATCTTCTCCTAGTGTCTAAACTCTTATCCATGGCTGGACCCCCAAATAATATTCCTTGACGTGCTAAAGGGTATCTAGAGACTGGGATAGGTTTAATAACTACCCTAACCCTAACGCATACCCTAACCCTAACCCCTACCCTAACCCTAACACGTACCCTAATCCTAACCCGTACCCTAAACCGAGCCCTAACCCTCAAACTAACCCTAACCCTAACCCTAACCCATACCCTACGCCATACCCAAACCCGTACCCGAACCCGTACCCGAACCCGTACCCTAAGGCGTACCCTAACCCTAAACCTAACCCTAAGCTACCCTTGACTGCTTCTGCCTCCAATAGATTTCCTAAGCACTAGTGTTTTAAGGAACAGGTTAAAAAGAGAATCCTAATGTGATTTCTTGATAATGGGTGTGTTCCTTATCTTCTCCTAGTGTCTAAACTCTTCTCCATGGCTGGACCCCCAAATAATATTCCTTGACGTGCTAAGGGGTATCTAGAGAGTGGGATAGGTTTAATAACTACCGTAACCCTAACGCGTACCCTAACCCTAACCCCTACACTAACCCTAACACGTACCCTAATCCTAACCCGTACCCTAAACCGAGCCCTAACCCTCAAACTAACCCTAACCCTAACCCTAACCCATACCCTACGCCGTACCCGAACCCGTACCCGAACCCGTACCCTAACACTAACCCTAACCCTAACCCTAACCCTAACCCTAAGCTACCCTTGACTGCTTCTGCCTCCAATAGATTTCCTAAGCACTAGTGTTTTAAGGAACAGGTTAAAAAGAGAATCCTAATGTGATTTCTTGATAATGGGTGTGTTCCTTATCTTCTCCTATTGTCTAAACTCTTCTCCAAGGCTGGACCACCAAATAATATTCCTTGACGTGCTAAGGGGTATCTAGAGAGTGGGATAGGTTTAATAACTACCCTAACCCTAACGCGTACCCTAACCCTAACCTCTACCCTAACCCTAACACGTACACTAATCCTAACCCGTACCCTAAACCGAGCCCTAACCCTCAAACTAACCCTAACCCTTACCCTAACCCATACCCTACG
Organism: Eschrichtius robustus; assembly: GCF_028021215.1. NCBI lineage: Eukaryota > Metazoa > Chordata > Mammalia > Artiodactyla > Eschrichtiidae > Eschrichtius > Eschrichtius robustus. Next base: position 1,696,944 of record NW_027175647.1, read on the forward strand.
CCGTACCCGAACCCGTAACCGAACCCGTACCCTAAGCCGTACCCTAACCCTAACCCTAACCCTAACCCTAACCCTAAGCTACCCTTGACTGCTTCTGCCTCCAATAGATTTCCTAAGCACTAGTGTATTAAGGAACAGGTTAAAAATAGAATCCTAATGTGACTTCAGGATAATGGGTGTGTTCCTTATCTTCTCCTAGTGTCTAAACTCTTCTCCATGGCTGGACCCCCAAATAATATTCCTTGACGTGCTAAAGGGTATCTAGAGAGTGGGATAGGTTTAATAACTACCCTAACCCTAACGCGTACCCTAACCCTAACCCCTACCCTAACCCTAACACGTACCCTAATCCTAACCCGTACCCTAAACCGAGCCCTAACCCTCAAACTAACCCTAACCCTAACACTAACCCATACCCTACGCCATACCCAAACCCGTACCCAAACCCGTACCCGAACCCGTACCCTAAGCCGTACCCTAACCCTAACCCTAACCCTAAGCTACCCTTGACTGCTTCTGCCTCCAATAGATTTCCTAAGCACTAGTGTTTTAAGGAACAGGTTAAAAAGAGAATCCTAATGTGATTTCTTGATAATGGGTGTGTTCCTTATCTTCTCCTAGTGTCTAAACTCTTCTCCATGGCTGGACCCCCAAATAATATTTCTTGACGTGCTAAGGGGTATCTAGAGAGTGGGATAGGTTTAATAACTACCGTAACCCTAACGCGTACCCTAACCCTAACCCCTACCCTAGCCCTAACACGTACCCTATTCCTAACCCGTACCCTAAACCGAGCCCTAACCCTCAAACTAACCCTAACCCTAACCCTAACCCATACCCAACGCCTTACCCGAACCCGTACCGGAACCCGTACCCTAACACTAACCCTAACCCTAACCCTAACCCTAACCCTAAGCTACCCTTGACTGCTTCTGCCTCCAATAGATTTCCTAAGCACTAGTGTTTTAAGGAACAGGTTAAAAAGAGAATCCTAATGTGATTTCTTGATAATGGGTGTGCTCCTTATCTTCTCCTAGTGTCTAAACTCTTCTCCATGGCTGGACCCTCAAATAATGTTCCTTGACGTGCTAAGGGGTATCTAGAGAGTGGGATAGGTTTAATAACTACCCTAACCCTAACGCGTACCTTAACCCTAACACCTACCCTAAACCTAACACGTACCCTAATCCTAACCCGTACCCTAAACCGAGCCCTAACCCTCAAACTAACCCTAACCCTAACCCTAACCCATACCCTACGCCGTACCCAAACCCGTACCCGAACCCGTACTCTAAGCCTTACCCTAACAATAACCCTAACCCTAACCCTAACCCTAACCCTAAGCTACCCTTGACTGCTTCTCTCTCCAATAGATTTCCTAAGCACTAGTGTTTTAAGGAACAGGTTAAAAAGAGAATCGTAATGTGATTTCTTGATAATGGGTGTGTTCCTTATCTTCTCCTAGTGTCTAAACTCTTCTCCATGGCTGGACCCCCAAATAATATTCCTTGACGTGCTAAGGGGTATCTAGAGAGTGGGATAGGTTTAATAACTACCCTAACCCTAACGCGTACCCTAACCCTAACCTCTACCCTAACCCTAACACGTACACTAATCCTAACCCGTACCCTAAACCGAGCCCTAACCCTCAAACTAACCCTAACCCTAACCCTAACCCATACCCTACGCCGTACCGGAACCCGTACCCGAACCCGTTCCCTAAGCCGTACCCTAACCCTAACCCTAACCCTAACCCTAACCCTAACCCTAAGCTACCCTTGACTGCTTCTGCCTCCAATAGATTTCCTAAGCACTAGTGTTATAAGGAACAGGTTAAAAAGAGAATCCTAATGTGATTTCTTGATAATGGTTGTGTTCCTTATCTTCTCCTAGTGTCTAAACTCTTCTCCATGGCTGGACCCCCAAATAATATTCCTTGACGTGCTAAGGGGTATCTAGAGAGTGGGATAGGTTTAATAACTACCCTAACCCTAACGCGTACCCTAACCCTAACACGTACCCTAATCCTAACCCGTACCCTAAACCGAGCCCTAACCCTCAAACTAACCCTAAACCTAACCCTAACCCATACCCTACGCCGTACCCGAAGCCATACACGAACCCGAAACCTAAGCCGTACCCTAACACTATCCCTAACCCTAACCCTAAGCTACCCTTGACTGCTTCTGCCTCCAATAGATTTCCTAAGCACTAGTGTTTTAAGGAACAGGTTAAAAAGAGAATCTTAATGTGATTTCAGGATAATGGGTGTGTTCCTTATCTTCTCCTAGTGTCTAAATTCTTCTCCATGGCTGGACCCCCAAATAATATTCCTTGACGTGCTAAAGGGTATCTAGAGACTGGGATAGGTTTAATAACTACCCTAACCCTAACGCGTACCCTAACCCTAACCCCTACCCTAACCCTAACACGTACCCTAATCCTAACCCGTACCCTAAACCGAGCCCTAACCCTCAAACTAACCCTAACCCTAACCCTAACCCATACCCTACGCCATACCCAAACCCGTACCCGAACCCGTACCCGAACCCGTACCCTAAGCCGTACCCTAACCCTAAACCTAACCCTAAGCTACCCTTGACTGCTTCTGCCTCCAATAGATTTCCTAAGCACTAGTGTTTTAAGGAACAGGTTAAAAAGAGAATCCTAATGTGATTTCTTGATAATGGGTGTGTTCCTTATCTTCTCCTAGTGTCTAAACTCTTCTCCATGGCTGGACCCCCAAATAATATTCCTTGACGTGCTAAGGGGTATCTAGAGAGTGGGATAGGTTTAATAACTACCGTAACCCTAACGCGTACCCTAACCCTAACCCCTACACTAACCCTAACACGTACCCTAATCCTAACCCGTACCCTAAACCGAGCCCTAACCCTCAAACTAACCCTAACCCTAACCCTAACCCATACCCTACGCCGTACCCGAACCCGTACCCGAACCCGTACCCTAACACTAACCCTAACCCTAACCCTAACCCTAACCCTAAGCTACCCTTGACTGCTTCTGCCTCCAATAGATTTCCTAAGCACTAGTGTTTTAAGGAACAGGTTAAAAAGAGAATCCTAATGTGATTTCTTGATAATGGGTGTGTTCCTTATCTTCTCCTAGTGTCTAAACTCTTCTCCAACGCTGGACCACCAAATAATATTCCTTGACGTGCTAAGGGGTATCTAGAGAGTGGGATAGGTTTAATAACTACCGTAACCCTAACGCGTACCCTAACCCTAACCCCTACCCTAGCCCTAACACGTACCCTATTCCTAACCCGTACCCTAAACCGAGCCCTAACCCTCAAACTAACCCTAACCCTAACCCTAACCCATACCCAACGCCTTACCCGAACCCGTACCGGAACCCGTACCCTAACACTAACCCTAACCCTAACCCTAACCCTAACCCTAAGCTACCCTTGACTGCTTCTGCCTCCAATAGATTTCCTAAGCACTAGTGTTTTAAGGAACAGGTTAAAAAGAGAATCCTAATGTGATTTCTTGATAATGGGTGTGCTCCTTATCTTCTCCTAGTGTCTAAACTCTTCTCCATGGCTGGACCCCCAAATAATGTTCCTTGACGTGCTAAGGGGTATCTAGAGAGTGGGATAGGTTTAATAACTACCCTAACCCTAACGCGTACCTTAACCCTAACACCTACCCTAAACCTAACACGTACCCTAATCCTAACCCGTACCCTAAACCGAGCCCTAACCCTCAAACTAACCCTAACCCTAACCCTAAACCATACCCTACGCCGTACCCGAACCCGTACTCTAAGCCTTACCCTAACAATAACCCTAACCCTAACCCTAACCCTAACCCTAAGCTACCCTTGACTGCTTCTCTCTCCAATAGATTTCCTAAGCACTAGTGTTTTAAGGAACAGGTTAAAAAGAGAATCGTAATGTGATTTCTTGATAATGGGTGTGTTCCTTATCTTCTCCTAGTGTCTAAACTCTTCTCCATGGCTGGACCCCCAAATAATATTCCTTGACGTGCTAAGGGGTATCTAGAGAGTGGGATAGGTTTAATAACTACCCTAACCCTAACGCGTACCCTAACCCTAACCTCTACCCTAACCCTAACACGTACACTAATCCTAACCCGTACCCTAAACCGAGCCCTAACCCTCAAACTAACCCTAACCCTAACCCTAACCCATACCCTACGCCGTACCGGAACCCGTACCCGAACCCGTTCCCTAAGCCGTACCCTAACCCTAACCCTAAACCTAACCCTAACCGTAACCCTAAGCTACCCTTGACTGCTTCTGCCTACAATAGATTTCCTAAGCACTAGTGTATTAAGGAAAAGGTTAAAAAGAGAATCCTAATGTGATTTCAGGAAAATGGGTGTGTTCCTTATCTTCTCCTATTGTCTAAACTCTTCTCCATGGCTGGACTCCCAAATAATATTCCTTGACGTGCTAAGGGGTATCTAGAGAGTGGGATAGGTTTAATAACTACCCTAAACCTAACGCGTACCCTAACCCTAACCCCTACCCTAACCCTAACACGAACCCTAATCCTAACCTGTACCCTAAACCGAGCCCTAACTTTCAAACTAACCCTAACCCAAACCCTAACCCATACCCTACGCTGTACACGAACCCGTACCCGAACCCGTACCCTAAGCCGTACCCTAACCCTAACCCTAACCCTAACCCTAACCCTAAGCTTCCCTTGACTGTTTCTGCCTCCAATAGATTTCCTAAGCACTAGTGTTTTAAGGAACAAGTTAAAAAGAGAATCCTAATGTGATTTCTTTATAATGGGTGTGTTCCTTATCTTCTCCTAGTGTCTAAACTCTTCTCCATGGCTGGACCCCCAAATAATATTCCTTGACGTGCTAAGGGGTATCTAGAGAGTGGGATAGGTTTAATAACTACCCTAACCCTAACGCGTACCCTAACCCTAACCCCTACCCTAACCCTAACACGTACCCTAATCCTAACCCGTAACCTAAACCAAGCCCTAACCCTCAAACTAACCCTAACCCTAACCCTAACCCATACCCTACGCCATACCCAAACCCGGACCCGAACCCGTACCCTAAGCCGTACCCTAACCCTAAACCTATCCCTAACCCTAACCCTAAGCTACCCTTGACTGCTTCTGCCTCCAATAGATTTCCTAAGAACTAGTGTTTTAAGGAACAGGTTAAAAAGAGAATCCTAATGTGATTTCTTGATAATGGGTGTGTTCCTTATCTTCTCCTAGTGTCTAAACTCTTCTCCATGGCTGGACCCCCAAATAATATTCCTTGACGTGCTAAGGGGTACCTAGAGAGTGGGATAGGTTTAATAACTACCCTAACCCTAACGCGTACCCTAACCCTAACCCCTACCCTAACCCTAACACGAACCCTAATCCTAACCCGTAACCTAAACCGAGCCCTAACCTTCAAACTAACCCTAACCCTAACCCTAACCCATACCCTACGCCGTACACGAACCCGTACCCGAACCCGTACCCTAAGCCGTACCCTAACCCTAACCCTAACCCTAACACTAACCCTAAGCTACCCTTGACTGCTTCTGCCTCCAATAGATTTCCTAAGCACTAGTGTTTTAAGGAACAGGTTAAAAAGAGAATCCTAATGTGATTTCTTGATAATGGGTGTGTTCCTTATCTTCTCCTAGTGTCTAAACTCTTCTCCAAGGCTGGACCCCCAAATAATATTCCTTGACGTGCTAAGGGGTATCTAGAGAGTGGGATAGGTTTAATAACTACCCTAACCCTAACGCGTACCCTAACCCTAACCTCTACCCTAACCCTAACACGTACACTAATCCTAACCCGTGCCCTAAACCGAGCCCTAACCCTCAAACTAACCCTAACCCTAACCCTAACCCATACCCTACGCCGTACCCGAACCCGGACCCGAACCCCTAACCTAAGCGGTACCCTAACCCTAACCCTAACCCTAACCCTAACCCTAAGCTACCCTTGACTGCTTCTGCCTCCAATAGATTTCCTAAGCACTAGTGTATTAAGGAACAGGTTAAAAAGAGAATCCTAATGTGATTTCAGGATAATGGGTGTGTTCCTTATCTTCTCCTAGTGTCTAAACTCTTCTCCATGGCTGGACCCCCAAATAATATTCCTTGACGTGCTAAAGGTTATCTAGAGACTGGGATAGGTTTAATAACTACCCTAACCCTAACGCGTACCCTAACCCTAACCCCTACCCTAACCCTAACACGTACCCTAATCCTAACCCGTACCCTAAACCGAGCCCTAACCCTCAAACTAACCCTAACCCTCACCCTAATCCATACCCTACGCCATACCCAAACCCTTACCCGAACCCGTACCCGAACCCGTACCCTTAGCCGTACCCTAACCCTAAACCTAACCCTAAGCTACCCTTGACTGCTTCTGCCTCCAATAGATTTCCTAAGCACTAGTGTTTTAAGGAACAGGTTAAAAAGAGAATCCTAATGTGATTTCTTGATAATGGGTGTGTTCCTTATCTTCTCCTAGTGTCTAAACTCTTCTCCATGGCTGGACCCCCAAATAATATTCCTTTACGTGCTAAGGGGTATCTAGAGAGTGGGATAGGTTTAATAACTACCCTATCCCTAACGCGTACCCTAACCCTAACCCCTACCCTAACCCTAACACGTACCCTAATCCTAACCCGTAACCTAAACCGAGCCCTAACCCTCAAACTAACCCTAACCCTAACCCTAACCCATACCCTACACCATACCCAAACCCGGACCCGAACCCGTACCCTAAGCCGTACCCTAACCCTAAACCTATCCCTAACCCTAACCCTAAGCTACCCTTGACTGCTTCTGCCTCCAATAGATTTCCTAAGCACTAGTGTTTTAAGGAACAGGTTAAAAAGAGAATCCTAATGTGATTTCAGGATAATGGGTGTGTTCCTTATCTTCTCCTAGTGTCTAAACTCTTCTCCATGGCTGGAACCCCAAATAATATTCCTTGACGTGCTAAAGGGTATCTAGAGAGTGGGATAGGTTTAATAACTACCCTAACCCTAACGCGTACCCTAACCCTAACCCCTACCCTAACCCTAACACGTACCCTAATCTTAACCCGAACCCTAAACCGAGCCCTAACCCTCAAACTAACCCTAACCCTAACCCTAACCCACACCCTACGCCATACCCAAACCCGTACCCGAACCCGTACCCTAAGCCGTACCCTAACCCTAACCCTAACCCTAAGCTACCCTTGACTGCTTCTGCCTCCAATAGATTTCCTAAGAACTAGTGTTTTAAGGAACAGGTTAAAAAGAGAATCCTAATGTGATTTCTTGATAATGGGTGTGTTCCTTATCTTCTCCTAGTGTCTAAACTCTTCTCCATGGCTGGACCCCCAAATAATATTCCTTGACGTGCTAAGTGGTACCTAGAGAGTGGGATAGGTTTAATAACTACCCTAACCCTAACGCGTACCCTAACCCTAACCCCTACCCTAACCCTAACACGAATGCTAATCCTAACCCGTACCCTAAACCGAGCCCTAACCTTCAAACTAACCCTAACCCTAACCCTAACCCATACCCTACGCCGTACACGAACCCGTACCCGAACCCGTACCCTAAGCCGTACCCTAACCCTAACCCTAACCCTAACACTAAACCTAAGCTACCCTTGACTGCTTCTGCCTCCAATAGATTTCCTAAGCACTAGTGTTTTAAGGAACAGGTTAAAAAGAGAATCTTAATGTGATTTCAGGATAATGGGTGTGTTCCTTATCTTCTCCTAGTGTCTAAATTCTTCTCCATGGCTGGACCCCCAAATAATATTCCTTGACGTGTTAAAGGGTATCTAGAGACTGGGATAGGTTTAATAACTACCCTAACCCTAACGCGTACCCTAACCCTAACCCCTACCCTAACCCTAACACGTACCCTAATCCTAACCCGTACCCTAAACCGAGCCCTAACCCTCAAACTAACCCTAACCCTAACCCTAACCCATACCCTACGCCATACCCAAACCCGTACCCGAACCCGTACCCGAACCCGTACCCTAAGCCGTACCCTAACCCTAAACCTAACCCTAAGCTACCCTTGACTGCTTCTGCCTCCAATAGATTTCCTAAGCACTAGTGTTTTAAGGAACAGGTTAAAAAGAGAATCCTAATGTGATTTCTTGATAATGGGTGTGTTCCTTATCTTCTCCTAGTGTCTAAACTCTTCTCCATGGCTGGACCCCCAAATAATATTCCTTGACGTGCTAAGGGGTATCTAGAGAGTGGGATAGGTTTAATAACTACCGTAACCCTAACGCGTACCCTAACCCTAACCCCTACACTAACCCTAACACGTACCCTAATCCTAACCCGTACCCTAAACCGAGCCCTAACCCTCAAACTAACCCTAACCCTAACCCTAACCCATACCCTACGCCGTACCCGAACCCGTACCCGAACCCGTACCCTAACACTAACCCTAACCCTAACCCTAACCCTAACCCTAAGCTACCCTTGACTGCTTCTGCCTCCAATAGATTTCCTAAGCACTAGTGTTTTAAGGAACAGGTTAAAAAGAGAATCCTAATGTGATTTCTTGATAATGGGTGTGTTCCTTATCTTCTCCTAGTGTCTAAACTCTTCTCCAACGCTGGACCACCAAATAATATTCCTTGACGTGCTAAGGGGTATCTAGAGAGTGGGATAGGTTTAATAACTACCCTAACCCTAACGCGTACCCTAACCCTAACCTCTACCCTAACCCTAACACGTACACTAATCCTAACCCGTACCCTAAACCGAGCCCTAACCCTCAAACTAACCCTAACCCTAACACTAACCCATACCCTACGCCGTACCCGAACCCGTAACCGAACCCGTACCCTAAGCCGTACCCTAACCCTAACCCTAACCCTAACCCTAACCCTAAGCTACCCTTGACTGCTTCTGCCTCCAATAGATTTCCTAAGCACTAGTGTATTAAGGAACAGGTTAAAAAGAGAATCCTAATGTGACTTCAGGATAATGGGTGTGTTCCTTATCTTCTCCTAGTGTCTAAACTCTTCTCCATGGCTGGACCCCCAAATAATATTCCTTGACGTGCTAAAGGGTATCTAGAGAGTGGGATAGGTTTAATAACTACCCTAACCCTAACGCGTACCCTAACCCTAACCCCTACCCTAACCCTAACACGTACCCTAATCCTAACCCGTACCCTAAACCGAGCCCTAACCCTCAAACTAACCCTAACCCTAACACTAACCCATACCCTACGCCATACCCAAACCCGTACCCAAACCCGTACCCGAACCCGTACCCTAAGCCGTACCCTAACCCTAACCCTAACCCTAAGCTACCCTTGACTGCTTCTGCCTCCAATAGATTTCCTAAGCACTAGTGTTTTAAGGAACAGGTTAAAAAGAGAATCCTAATGTGATTTCTTGATAATGGGTGTGTTCCTTATCTTCTCCTAGTGTCTAAACTCTTCTCCATGGCTGGACCCCCAAATAATATTTCTTGACGTGCTAAGGGGTATCTAGAGAGTGGGATAGGTTTAATAACTACCGTAACCCTAACGCGTACCCTAACCCTAACCCCTACCCTAGCCCTAACACGTACCCTATTCCTAACCCGTACCCTAAACCGAGCCCTAACCCTCAAACTAACCCTAACCCTAACCCTAACCCATACCCAACGCCTTACCCGAACCCGTACCGGAACCCGTACCCTAACACTATCCCTAACCCTAACCCTAACCCTAACCCTAAGCTACCCTTGACTGCTTCTGCCTCCAATAGATTTCCTAAGCACTAGTGTTTTAAGGAACAGGTTAAAAAGAGAATCCTAATGTGATTTCTTGATAATGGGTGTGCTCCTTATCTTCTCCTAGTGTCTAAACTCTTCTCCATGGCTGGACCCCCAAATAATGTTCCTTGACGTGCTAAGGGGTATCTAGAGAGTGGGATAGGTTTAATAACTACCCTAACCCTAACGCGTACCTTAACCCTAACACCTACCCTAAACCTAACACGTACCCTAATCCTAACCCGTACCCTAAACCGAGCCCTAACCCTCAAACTAACCCTAACCCTAACCCTAACCCATACCCTACGCCGTACCCGAACCCGTACTCTAAGCCTTACCCTAACAATAACCCTAACCCTAACCCTAACACTAACCCTAAGCTACCCTTGACTGCTTCTCTCTCCAATAGATTTCCTAAGCACAAGTGTTTTAAGGAACAGGTTAAAAAGAGAATCGTAATGTGATTTCTTGATAATGGGTGTGTTCCTTATCTTCTCCTAGTGTCTAAACTCTTCTCCATGGCTGGACCCCCAAATAATATTCCTTGACGTGCTAAGGGGTATCTAGAGAGTGGGATAGGTTTAATAACTACCCTAACCCTAACGCGTACCCTAACCCTAACCTCTACCCTAACCCTAACACGTACACTAATCCTAACCCGTACCCTAAACCGAGCCCTAACCCTCAAACTAACCCTAACCCTAACCCTAACCCATACCCTACGCCGTACCGGAACCCGTACCCGAACCCGTTCCCTAAGCCGTACCCTAACCCTAACCCTAAACCTAACCCTAACCGTAACCCTAAGCTACCCTTGACTGCTTCTGCCTACAATAGATTTCCTAAGCACTAGTGTATTAAGGAAAAGGTTAAAAAGAGAATCCTAATGTGATTTCAGGAAAATGGGTGTGTTCCTTATCTTCTCCTATTGTCTAAACTCTTCTCCATGGCTGGACCCCCAAATAATATTCCTTGACGTGCTAAGGGGTATCTAGAGAGTGGGATAGGTTTAATAACTACCCTAAACCTAACGCGTACCCTAACCCTAACCCCTACCCTAACCCTAACACGAACCCTAATCCTAACCTGTACCCTAAACCGAGCCCTAACTTTCAAACTAACCCTAACCCTAACCCTAACCCATACCCTACGCTGTACACGAACCCGTACCCGAACCCGTACCCTAAGCCGTACCCTAACCCTAACCCTAACCCTAACCCTAACCCTAAGCTTCCCTTGACTGCTTCTGCCTCCAATAGATTTCCTAAGCACTAGTGTTTTAAGGAACAAGTTAAAAAGAGAATCCTAATGTGATTTCTTTATAATGGGTGTGTTCCTTATCTTCTCCTAGTGTCTAAACTCTTCTCCATGGCTGGACCCCCAAATAATATTCCTTGACGTGCTAAGGGGTATCTAGAGAGTGGGATAGGTTTAATAACTACCCTAACCCTAACGAGTACCCTAACCCTAACCCCTACCCTAACCCTAACACGTACCCTAATCCTAACCCGTAACCTAAACCAAGCCCTAACCCTCAAACTAACCCTAACCCTAACCCTAACCCATACCCTACGCCATACCCAAACCCGGACCCGAACCCGTACCCTAAGCCGTACCCTAACCCTAAACCTATCCCTAACCCTAACCCTAAGCTACCCTTGACTGCTTCTTCCTCCAATAGATTTCCTAAGAACTAGTGTTTTAAGGAACAGGTTAAAAAGAGAATCCTAATGTGATTTCTTGATAATGGGTGTGTTCCTTATCTTCTCCTAGTGTCTAAACTCTTCTCCATGGCTGGACCCCCAAATAATATTCCTTGACGTGCTAAGGGGTACCTAGAGAGTGGGATAGGTTTAATAACTACCCTAACCCTAACGCGTACCCTAACCCTAACCCCTACCCTAACCCTAACACGAACCCTAATCCTAACCCGTACCCTAAACCGAGCCCTAACCTTCAAACTAACCCTAACCCTAACCCTAACCCATACCCTACGCCGTACACGAACCCGTACCCGAACCCGTACCCTAAGCCGTACCCTAACCCTAACCCTAACCCTAACACTAACCCTAAGCTACCCTTGACTGCTTCTGCCTCCAATAGATTTCCTAAGCACTAGTGTTTTAAGGAACAGGTTAAAAAGAGAATCCTAATGTGATTTCTTGATAATGGGTGTGTTCCTTATCTTCTCCTAGTGTCTAAACTCTTCTCCAAGGCTGGACCCCCAAATAATATTCCTTGACGTGCTAAGGGGTATCTAGAGAGTGGGATAGGTTTAATAACTACCCTAACCCTAACGCGTACCCTAACCCTAACCTCTACCCTAACCCTAACACGTACACTAATCCTAACCCGTGCCCTAAACCGAGCCCTAACCCTCAAACTAACCCTAACCCTAACCCTAACCCATACCCTACGCCGTACCCGAACCCGGACCCGAACCCCTAACCTAAGCGGTACCCTAACCCTAACCCTAACCCTAACCCTAACCCTAAGCTACCCTTGACTGCTTCTGCCTCCAATAGATTTAATAAGCACTAGTGTATTAAGGAACAGGTTAAAAAGAGAATCCTAATGTGATTTCAGGATAATGGGTGTGTTCCTTATCTTCTCCTAGTGTCTAAACTCTTCTCCATGGCTGGACCCCCAAATAATATTCCTTGACGTGCTAAAGGTTATCTAGAGACTGGGATAGGTTTAATAACTACCCTAACCCTAACGCGTACCCTAACCCTAACCCCTACCCTAACCCTAACACGTACCCTAATCCTAACCCGTACCCTAAACCGAGCCCTAACCCTCAAACTAACCCTACCCCTCACCCTAATCCATACCCTACGCCATACCCAAACCCTTACCCGAACCCGTACCCGAACCCGTACCCTTAGCCGTACCCTAACCCTAAACCTAACCCTAAGCTACCCTTGACTGCTTCTGCCTCCAATAGATTTCCTAAGCACTAGTGTTTTAAGGAACAGGTTAAAAAGAGAATCCTAATGTGATTTCTTGATAATGGGTGTGTTCCTTATCTTCTCCTAGTGTCTAAACTCTTCTCCATGGCTGGACCCCCAAATAATATTCCTTTACGTGCTAAGGGGTATCTAGAGAGTGGGATAGGTTTAATAACTACCCTAACCCTAACGCGTACCCTAACCCTAACCCCTACCCTAACCCTAACACGTACCCTAATCCTAACCCGTAACCTAAACCGAGCCCTAACCCTCAAACTAACCCTAACCCTAACCCTAACCCATACCCTACACCATACCCAAACCCGGACCCGAACCCGTACCCTAAGCCGTACCCTAACCCTAAACCTATCCCTAACCCTAACCCTAAGCTACCCTTGACTGCTTCTGCCTCCAATAGATTTCCTAAGCACTAGTGTTTTAAGGAACAGGTTAAAAAGAGAATCCTAATGTGATTTCAGGATAATGGGTGTGTTCCTTATCTTCTCCTAGTGTCTAAACTCTTCTCCATGGCTGGACCCCCAAATAATATTCCTTGACGTGCTAAAGGGTATCTAGAGAGTGGGATAGGTTTAATAACTACCCTAACCCTAACGCGTACCCTAACCCTAACCCCTACCCTAACCCTAACACGTACCCTAATCTTAACCCGAACCCTAAACCGAGCCCTAACCCTCAAACTAACCCTAACCCTAACCCTAACCCACACCCTACGCCATACCCAAACCCGTACCCGAACCCGTACCCTAAGCCGTACCCTAACCCTAACCCTAACCCTAAGCTACCCTTGACTGCTTCTGCCTCCAATAGATTTCCTAAGAACTAGTGTTTTAAGGAACAGGTTAAAAAGAGAATCCTAATGTGATTTCTTGATAATGGGTGTGTTCCTTATCTTCTCCTAGTGTCTAAACTCTTCTCCATGGCTGGACCCCCAAATAATATTCCTTGACGTGCTAAGTGGTACCTAGAGAGTGGGATAGGTTTAATAACTACCCTAACCCTAACGCGTACCCTAACCCTAACCCCTACCCTAACCCTAACACGAATCCTAATCCTAACCCGTACCCTAAACCGAGCCCTAACCTTCAAACTAACCCTAACCCTAACCCTAACCCATACCCTACGCCGTACACGAACCCGTACCCGAACCCGTACCCTAACCCTGACCCTAACCCTAACACTAAACCTAAGCTACCCTTGACTGCTTCTGCCTCCAATAGATTTCCTAAGCACTAGTGTTTTAAGGAACAGGTTAAAAAGAGAATCCTAATGTGATTTCAGGATAATGGGTGTGTTCCTTATCTTCTCCTAGTGTCTAAATTCTTCTCCATGGCTGGACCCCCAAATAATATTCCTTGACGTGCTAAAGGGTATCTAGAGACTGGGATAGGTTTAATAACTACCCTAACCCTAACGCGTACCCTAACCCTAACCCCTACCCTAACCCTAACACGTACCCTAATCCTAACCCGTACCCTAAACCGAGCCCTAACCCTCAAACTAACCCTAACCCTAACCCTAACCCATACCCTACGCCATACCCAAACCCGTACCCGAACCCGTACCCGAACGTGTACCCTAAGCCGTACCCTAACCCTAAACCTAACCCTAAGCTACCCTTGACTGCTTCTGCCTCCAATAGATTTCCTAAGCACTAGTGTTTTAAGGAACAGGTTAAAAAGAGAATCCTAATGTGATTTCTTGATAATGGGTGTGTTCCTTATCTTCTCCTAGTGTCTAAATTCTTCTCCATGCCTGGACCCCCAAATAATATTCCTTGACGTGCTAAGGGGTATCTAGAGAGTGGGATAGGTTTAATAACTACCGTAACCCTAACGCGTACCCTAACCCTAACCCCTACACTAACCCTAACACGTACCCTAATCCTAACCCGTACCCTAAACCGAGCCCTAACCCTCAAACTAACCCTAACCCTAACCCTAACCCATACCCTACGCCGTACCCGAACCCGTACCCGAACCCGTACCCTAACACTAACCCTAACCCTAACCCTAACCCTAACCCTAAGCTACCCTTGACTGCTTCTGCCTCCAATAGATTTCCTAAGCACTAGTGTTTTAAGGAACAGGTTAAAAAGAGAATCGTAATGTGATTTCTTGATAATGGGTGTGTTCCTTATCTTCTCCTAGTGTCTAAACTCTTCTCCATGGCTGGACCCCCAAATAATATTCCTTGACGTGCTAAGGGGTATCTAGAGAGTGGGATAGGTTTAATAACTACCCTAACCCTAACGCGTACCCTAACCCTAACCCCTACCCTAACCCTAACACGAACCCTAATCCTAACCCGTACCCTAAACCGAGCCCTAACCTTCAAACTAACCCTAACCCTAACCCTAACCCATACCCTACGCCGTACACGAACCCGTACCCGAACCCGTACCCTAAGCCGTACCCTAACCCTAACCCTAACCCTAACCCTAACCCTAAGCTACCCTTGACTGCTTCTGCCTCCAATAGATTTCCTAAGCACTAGTGTTTTAAGAACAGGTTAAAAAGAGAATCCTAATGTGATTTCTTGATAATGGGTGTGTTCCTTATCTTCTCCTAGTGTCTAAACTCTTCTCCATGGCTGGACCCCCAAATAATATTCCTTGACGTGCTAAGGGGTATCTAGAGAGTGGAATAGGTTTAATAACTACCGTAACCCTAACGCGTACCCTAACCCTAACCCCTACCCTAACACTAACACGTACCCTAATCCTAACCCGTACCCTAAACCGAGCCCTAACCCTCAAACTAACCCTAACCCTAACCCTAACCCATACCCTACGCCATACCCAAACCCGTACCCGAACCCGTAACCTAACACTAACCCTAACCCTAACCCTAACCCTAACCCTAAGCTACCCTTGACTGCTTCTGCCTCCAATAGATTTCCTAAGCACTAGTGTTATAAGGAACAGGTTAAAAAGAGAATCCTAATGTGATTTCTTGATAATGGGTGTGTTCCTTATCTTCTCCTAGTGTCTAAACTCTTCTCCATGGCTGGACCCCCAAATAATATTCCTTGACGTGCTAAGGGGTATCTAGAGAGTGGGATAGGTTTAATAACTACCCTAACCCTAACGCGTACCCTAACCCTAACACGTACCCTAATCCTAACCCGTACCCTAAACCGAGCCCTAACCCTCAAACTAACCCTAAACCTAACCCTAACCCATACCCTACGCCGTACCCGAAGCCGTACACGAACCCGTAACCTAAGCCGTACCCTAACACTATCCCTAACCCTAACCCTAAGCTACCCTTGACTGCTTCTGCCTCCAATAGATTTCCTAAGCACTAGTGTTTTAAGGAACAGGTTAAAAAGAGAATCCTAATGTGATTTCAGGATAATGGGTGTGTTCCTTATCTTCTCCTAGTGTCTAAATTCTTCTCCATGGCTGGACCCCCAAATAATATTCCTTGACGTGCTAAAGGGTATCTAGAGACTGGGATAGGTTTAATAACTACCCTAACCCTAACGCGTACCCTAACCCTAACCCCTACCCTAAACCTAACACGTACCCTAATCCTAACCCGTACCCTAAACCGAGCCCTAACCCTCAAACTACCCCTAACCCTAACCCTAACCCATACCCTACGCCATACCCAAACCCGTACCCGAACCCGTACCCGAACCCGTACCCTAAGCCGTACCCTAACCCTAAACCTAACCCTAAGCTACCCTTGACTGCTTCTGCCTCCAATAGATTTCCTAAGCACTAGTGTTTTAAGGAACAGGTTAAAAAGAGAATCCTAATGTGATTTCTTGATAATGGGTGTGTTCCTTATCTTCTCCTAGTGTCTAAACTCTTCTCCATGGCTGGACCCCCAAATAATATTCCTTGACGTGCTAAGGGGTATCCAGAGAGTGGGATAGGTTTAATAACTACCGTAACCCTAACGCGTACCCTAACCCTAACCCCTACACTAACCCTAACACGTACCCTAATCCTAACCCGTACCCTAAACCGAGCCCTAACCCTCAAACTAACCCTAACCCTAACCCTAACCCATACCCTACGCCGTACCCGAACCCGTACCCGAACCCGTACCCTAACACTAACCCTAACCCTAACCCTAACCCTAACCCTAAGCTACCCTTGACTGCTTCTGCCTCCAATAGATTTCCTAAGCACTAGTGTTTTAAGGAACAGGTTAAAAAGAGAATCGTAATGTGATTTCTTGATAATGGGTGTGTTCCTTATCTTCTCCTAGTGTCTAAACTCTTCTCCATGGCTGGACCCCCAAATAATATTCCTTGACGTGCTAAGGGGTATCTAGAGCGTGGGATAGGTTTAATAACTACCCTAACCCTAACGCGTACCCTAACCCTAACGCGTACCCTAACCCTAACACGAACCCTAATCCTAACCCGTACCCTAAACCGAGCCCTAACCTTCAAACTAACCCTAACCCTAACCCTAACCCATACCCTACGCCGTACACGAACCCATACCCGAACCCGTACCCTAAGCCGTACCCTAACCCTAACCCTAACCCTAACCCTAACCCTAAGCTACCCTTGACTGCTTCTGCCTCCAATAGATTTCCTAAGCACTAGTGTATTAAGGAACAGGTTAAAAAGAGAATCCTAATGTGACTTCAGGATAATGGGTGTGTTCCTTATCTTCTCCTAGTGTCTAAACTCTTCTCCATGGCTGGACCCCCAAATAATATTCCTTGACGTGCTAAAGGGTATCTAGAGAGTGGGATAGGTTTAATAACTACCCTAACCCTAACGCGTACCCTAACCCTAACCCCTACCCTAACCCTAACACGTACCCTAATCCTAACCCGTACCCTAAACCGAGCCCTAACCCTCAAACTAACCCTAACCCTAACACTAACCCATACCCTACGCCATACCCAAACCCGTACCCGAACCCGTACCCGAACCCGTACCCTAAGCCGTACCCTAACCCTAACCCTAACCCTAAGCTACCCTTGACTGCTTCTGCCTCCAATAGATTTCCTAAGCACTAGTGTTTTAAGGAACAGGTTAAAAAGAGAATCCTAATGTGATTTCTTGATAATGGGTGTGTTCCTTATCTTCTCCTAGTGTCTAAACTCTTCTCCATGGCTGGACCCCCAAATAATATTTCTTGACGTGCTAAGGGGTATCTAGAGAGTGGGATAGGTTTAATAACTACCGTAACCCTAACGCGTACCCTAACCCTAACCCCTACCCTAGCCCTAACACGTACCCTATTCCTAACCCGTACCCTAAACCGAGCCCTAACCCTCAAACTAACCCTAACCCTAACCCTAACCCATACACAACGCCTTACCCGAACCCGTACCGGAACCCGTACCCTAACACTAACCCTAACCCTAACCCTAACCCTAACCCTAAGCTACCCTTGACTGCTTCTGCCTCCAATAGATTTCCTAAGCACTAGTGTTTTAAGGAACAGGTTAAAAAGAGAATCCTAATGTGATTTCAGGATAATGGGTGTGTTCCTTATCTTCTCCTAGTGTCTAAACTCTTCTCCATGGCTGGACCCCCAAATAATATTCCTTGACGTGCTAATGGGTATCTAGAGAGTGGGATAGGTTTAATAACTACCCTAACCCTAACGTGTACCCTAACCCTAACACCTACCCTAAACCTAACACGTACCCTAATCCTAACCCGTACCCTAAACCGAGCCCTAACCCTCAAACTAACCCTAACCCTAACCCTAACCCATACCCTACGCCGTACCCGAACCCGTACCCGAACCCGTACTCTAAGCCTTACCCTAACAATAACCCTAACCCTAACCCTAACCCTAACCCTAAGCTACCCTTGACTGCTTCTGCCTCCAATAGATTTCCTAAGCACTAGTGTTTTAAGGAACAGGTTAAAAAGAGAATCCTAATGTGATTTCTTGATAATGGGTGTGTTCCTTATCTTCTCCTAGTGTCTAAACTCTTCTCCATGGCTGGACCCCCAAATAATATTCCTTGACGTGCTAAGGGGTATCTAGAGAGTGGGATAGGTTTAATAACTACCGTAACCCTAACGCGTACCCTAAACCTAACCCCTACCCTAACACTAACACGTACCCTAATCCTAACCCGTACCCTAAACCGAGCCCTAACCCTCAAACTAACCCTAACCCTAACCCTAACCCATACCCTACGCCATACCCAAACCCGTACCCGAACCCGTAACCTAACACTAACCCTAACCCTAACCCTAACCCTAACCCTAAGCTACCCTTGACTGCTTCTGCCTCCAATAGATTTCCTAAGCACTAGTGTTATAAGGAACAGGTTAAAAAGAGAATCCTAATGTGATTTCTTGATAATGGGTGTGTTCCTTATCTTCTCCTAGTGTCTAAACTCTTCTCGATGGCTGGACCCCCAAATAATATTCCTTGACGTGCTAAGGGGTATCTAGAGAGTGGGATAGATTTAATAACTACCCTAACCCTAACGCCTACACTAACCCTAACACGTACCCTAATCCTAACCCGTACCCTAAACCGAGCCCTAACCCTCAAACTAACCCTAAACCTAACCCTAACCCATACCCTACGCCGTACCCGAAGCCGTACACGAACCCGTAACCTAAGCCGTACCCTAACACTATCCCTAACCCTAACCCTAAGCTACCCTTGACTGCTTCTGCCTCCAATAGATTTCCTAAGCACTAGTGTTTTAAGGAACAGGTTAAAAAGAGAATCCTAATGTGATTTCAGGATAATGGGTGTGTTCCTTATCTTCTCCTAGTGTCTAAATTCTTCTCCATGGCTGGACCCCCAAATAATATTCCTTGACGTGCTAAAGGGTATCTAGAGACTGGGATAGGTTTAATAACTACCCTAACCCTAACGCGTACCCTAACCCTAACCCCTACCCTAACCCTAACACGTACCCTAATCCTAACCCGTACCCTAAACCGAGCCCTAACCCTCAAACTAACCCTAACCCTAACCCTAACCCATACCCTACGCCATACCCAAACCCGTACCCGAACCCGTACCCGAACCTGTACCCTAAGCCGTACCCTAACCCTAAACCTAACCCTAAGCTACCCTTGACTGCTTCTGCCTCCAATAGATTTCCTAAGCACTAGTGTTTTAAGGAACAGGTTAAAAAGAGAATCCTAATGTGATTTCTTGATAATGGGTGTGTTCCTTATCTTCTCCTAGTGTCTAAATTCTTCTCCATGGCTGGACCCCCAAATAATATTCCTTGACGTGCTAAGGGGTATCTAGAGAGTGGGATAGGTTTAATAACTACCGTAACCCTAACGCGTACCCTAACCCTAACCCCTACACTAACCCTAACACGTACCCTAATCCTAACCCGTACCCTAAACCGAGCCCTAACCCTCAAACTAACCCTAACCCTAACCCTAACCCATACCCTACGCCGTACCCGAACCCGTACCCGAACCTGTACCCTAACACTAACCCTAACCCTAACCCTAACCCTAACCCTAAGCTACCCTTGACTGCTTCTGCCTCCAATAGATTTCCTAAGCACTAGTGTTTTAAGGAACAGGTTAAAAAGAGAATCGTAATGTGATTTCTTGATAATGGGTGTGTTCCTTATCTTCTCCTAGTGTCTAAACTCTTCTCCATGGCTGGACCCCCAAATAATATTCCTTGACGTGCTAAGGGGTATCTAGAGAGTGGGATAGGTTTAATAACTACCCTAACCCTAACGCGTACCCTAACCCTAACCCCTACCCTAACCCTAACACGAACCCTAATCCTAACCCGTACCCTAAACCGAGCCCTAACCTTCAAACTAACCCTAACCCTAACCCTAACCCATACCCTACGCCGTACACGAACCCGTACAGGAACCCGTACCCTAAGCCGTACCCTAACCCTAACCCTAACCCTAAGCTACCCTTGACTGATTCTGCCTCCAATAGATTTCCTAAGCACTAGTGTTTTAAGAACAGGTTAAAAAGAGAATCCTAATGTGATTTCTTGATAATGGGTGTGTTCCTTATCTTCTCCTAGTGTCTAAACTCTTCTCCATGGCTGGACCCCCAAATAATATTCCTTGACGTGCTAAGGGGTATCTAGAGAGTGGGATAGGTTTAATAACTACCGTAACCCTAACGCGTACCCTAACCCTAACCCCTACCCTAACACTAACACGTACCCTAATCCTAACCCGTACCCTAAACCGAGCCCTAACCCTCAAACTAACCCTAACCCTAACCCTAACCCATACCCTACGCCATACCCAAACCCGTACCCGAACCCGTAACCTAACACTAACCCTAACCCTAACCCTAACCCTAACCCTAAGCTACCCTTGACTGCTTCTGCCTCCAATAGATTTCCTAAGCACTAGTGTTATAAGGAACAGGTTAAAAAGAGAATCCTAATGTGATTTCTTGATAATGGGTGTGTTCCTTATCTTCTCCTAGTGTCTAAACTCTTCTCCATGGCTGGACCCCCAAATAATATTCCTTGACGTGCTAAGGGGTATCTAGAGAGTGGGATAGGTTTAATAACTACCCTAACCCTAACGCGTACCCTAACCCTAACACGTACCCTAATCCTAACCCGTACCCTAAACCGAGCCCTAACCCTCAAACTAACCCTAAACCTAACCCTAACCCATACCCTACGCCGTACCCGAAGCCGTACACGAACCCGTAACCTAAGCCGTACCCTAACACTATCCCTAACCCTAACCCTAAGCTACCCTTGACTGCTTCTGCCTCCAATAGATTTCCTAAGCACTAGTGTTTTAAGGAACAGGTTAAAAAGAGAATCCTAATGTGATTTCAGGATAATGGGTGTGTTCCTTATCTTCTCCTAGTGTCTAAATTCTTCTCCATGGCTGGACCCCCAAATAATATTCCTTGACGTGCTAAAGGGTATCTAGAGACTGGGATAGGTTTAATAACTACCCTAACCCTAACGCGTACCCTAACCCTAACCCCTACCCTAACCCTAACACGTACCCTAATCCTAACCCGTACCCTAAACCGAGCCCTAACCCTCAAACTAACCCTAACCCTAACCCTAACCCATACCCTACGCCATACCCAAACCCGTACCCGAACCCGTACCCGAACCCATACCCTAAGCCGTACCCTAACCCTAAACCTAACCCTAAGCTACCCTTGACTGCTTCTGCCTCCAATAGATTTCCTAAGCACTAGTGTTTTAAGGAACAGGTTAAAAAGAGAATCCTAATGTGATTTCTTGATAATGGGTGTGTTCCTTATCTTCTCCTAGTGTCTAAACTCTTCTCCATGGCTGGACCCCCAAATAATATTCCTTGACGTGCTAAGGGGTATCTAGAGAGTGGGATAGGTTTAATAACTACCGTAACCCTAACGCGTACCCTAACCCTAACCCCTACACTAACCCTAACACGTACCCTAATCCTAACCCGTACCCTAAACCGAGCCCTAACCCTCAAACTAACCCTAACCCTAACCCTAACCCATACCCTACGCCGTACCCGAACCCGTACCCGAACCCGTACCCTAACACTAACCCTAACCCTAACCCTAACCCTAACCCTAAGCTACCCTTGACTGCTTCTGCCTCCAATAGATTTCCTAAGCACTAGTGTTTTAAGGAACAGGTTAAAAAGAGAATCCTAATGTGATTTCTTGATAATGGGTGTGTTCCTTATCTTCTCCTAGTGTCTAAACTCTTCTCCAAGGCTGGACCACCAAATAATATTCCTTGACGTGCTAAGGGGTATCTAGAGAGTGGGATAGGTTTAATAACTACCCTAACCCTAACGCGTACCCTAACCCTAACCTCTACCCTAACCTTAACACGTACACTAATCCTAACCCGTACCCTAAACCGAGCCCTAACCCTCAAACTAACCCTAACCCTAACCCTAACCCATACCCTACGCCGTACCCGAACCCGTAACCGAACCCGTACCCTAAGCCGTACCCTAACCCTAAACCTAACCCTAACCCTAACCCTAAGCTACCCTTGACTGCTTCTGCCTCCAATAGATTTCCTAAGCACTAGTGTATTAAGGAACAGGTTAAAAAGAGAATCCTAATGTGACTTCAGGATAATGGGTGTGTTCCTTATCTTCTCCTAGTGTCTAAACTCTTCTCCATGGCTGGACCCCCAAATAATATTCCTTGACGTGCTAAAGGGTATCTAGAGAGTGGGATAGGTTTAATAACTACCCTAACCGTAACGCGTACCCTAACCCTAACCCCTACCCTAACCCTAACACGTACCCTAATCCTAACCCGTACCCTAAACCGAGCCCTAACCCTCAAACTAACCCTAACCCTAACACTAACCCATACCCTACGCCATACCCAAACCCGTACCCAAACCCGTACCCGAACCCGTACCCTAAGCCGTACCCTAACCCTAACCCTAACCCTAAGCTACCCTTGACTGCTTCTGCCTCCAATAGATTTCCTAAGCACTAGTGTTATAAGGAACAGGTTAAAAAGAGAATCCTAATGTGATTTCTTGATAATGGGTGTGTTCCTTATCTTCTCCTAGGGTCTAAACTCTTCTCCATGGCTGGACCCCCAAATAATATTTCTTGACGTGCTAAGGGGTATCTAGAGAGTGGGATAGGTTTAATAACTACCGTAACCCTAACGCGTACCCTAACCCTAACCCCTACCCTAGCCCTAACACGTACCCTATTCCTAACCCGTACCCTAAACCGAGCCCTAACCCTCAAACTAACCCTAACCCTAACCCTAACCCATACCCAACGCCTTACCCGAACCCGTACCGGAACCCGTACCCTAACACTAACCCTAACCCTAACCCTAACCCTAACCCTAAGCTACCCTTGACTGCTTCTGCCTCCAATAGATTTCCTAAGCACTAGTGTTTTAAGGAACAGGTTAAAAAGAGAATCCTAATGTGATTTCTTGATAATGGGTGTGCTCCTTATCTTCTCCTAGTGTCTAAACTCTTCTCCATGGCTGGACCCCCAAATAATGTTCCTTGACGTGCTAAGGGGTATCTAGAGAGTGGGATAGGTTTAATAACTACCCTAACCCTAACGCGTACCTTAACCCTAACACCTACCCTAAACCTAACACGTACCCTAATCCTAACCCGTACCCTAAACCGAGCCCTAACCCTCAAACTAACCCTAACCCTAACCCTAACCCATACCCTACGCCGTACCCGAACCCGTACCCGAACCCGTACTCTAAGCCTTACCCTAACAATAACCCTAACCCTAACCCTAACCCTAACCCTAAGCTACCCTTGACTGCTTCTCTCTCCAATAGATTTCTTAAGCACTAGTGTTTTAAGGAACAGGTTAAAAAGAGAATCGTAATGTGATTTCTTGATAATGGGTGTGTTCCTTATCTTCTCCTAGTGTCTAAACTCTTCTCCATGGCTGGACCCCCAAATAATATTCCTTGACGTGCTAAGGGGTATCTAGAGAGTGGGATAGGTTTAATAACTACCCTAACCCTAACGCGTACCCTAACCCTAACCTCTACCCTAACCCTAACACGTACACTAATCCTAACCCGTACCCTAAACCGAGCCCTAACCCTCAAACTAACCCTAACCCTAACCCTAACCCATACCCTACGCCGTACCCGAACCCGGACCCGAACCCGTTCCC
Organism: Eschrichtius robustus; assembly: GCF_028021215.1. Lineage (NCBI taxonomy): Eukaryota > Metazoa > Chordata > Mammalia > Artiodactyla > Eschrichtiidae > Eschrichtius > Eschrichtius robustus. The sequence goes on from NW_027175647.1 coordinate 1,721,246, forward strand.
TAAGCCGTACCCTAACCCTAACACTAAACCTAACCCTAACCGTAACCCTAAGCTACCCTTGACTGCTTCTGCCTACAATAGATTTCCTAAGCACTAGTGTATTAAGGAAAAGGTTAAAAAGAGAATCCTAATGTGATTTCAGGAAAATGGGTGTGTTCCTTATCTTCTCCTATTGTCTAAACTCTTCTCCATGGCTGGACCCCCAAATAATATTCCTTGACGTGCTAAGGGGTATCTAGAGAGTGGGATAGGTTTAATAACTACCCTAACCCTAACGCGTACCCTAACCCTAACCCCTACCCTAACCCTAACACGTACCCTAATCCTAACCCGTACCCTAAACCGAGCCCTAACCCTCAAACTAACCCTAACCCTCACCCTAACCCATACCCTACGCCATACCCAAACCCTTACCCGAACCCGTACCCGAACCCGTACCCTAAGCCGTACCCTAACCCTAAACCTAACCCTAAGCTACCCTTGACTGCTTCTGCCTCCAATAGATTTCCTAAGCACTAGTGTTTTAAGGAACAGGTTAAAAAGAGAATCCTAATGTGATTTCTTGATAATGGGTGTGTTCCTTATCTTCTCCTAGTGTCTAAACTCTTCTCCATGGCTGGACCCCCAAATAATATTCCTTGACGTGCTAAGGGGTATCTAGAGAGTGGGATAGGTTTAATAACTACCGTAACCCTAACGCGTACCCTAACCCTAACCCCTACACTAACCCTAACACGTACCCTAATCCTAACCCGTACCCTAAACCGAGCCCTAACCCTCAAACTAACCCTAACCCTAACCCTAACCCATACCCTACGCCGTACCCGAACCCGTACCCGAACCCGTACCCTAACACTAACCCTAACCCTAACCCTAACCCTAACCCTAAGCTACCCTTGACTGCTTCTGCCTCCAATAGATTTCCTAAGCACTAGTGTTTTAAGGAACAGGTTAAAAAGAGAATCCTAATGTGATTTCTTGATAATGGGTGTGTTCCTTATCTTCTCCTAGTGTCTAAACTCTTCTCCAAGGCTGGACCACCAAATAATATTCCTTGACGTGCTAAGGGGTATCTAGAGAGTGGGATAGGTTTAATAACTACCCTAACCCTAACGCGTACCCTAACCCTAACCTCTACCCTAACCTTAACACGTACACTAATCCTAACCCGTACCCTAAACCGAGCCCTAACCCTCAAACTAACCCTAACCCTAACCCTAACCCATACCCTACGCCGTACCCGAACCCGTAACCGAACCCGTACCCTAAGCCGTACCCTAACCCTAAACCTAACCCTAACCCTAACCCTAAGCTACCCTTGACTGCTTCTGCCTCCAATAGATTTCCTAAGCACTAGTGTATTAAGGAACAGGTTAAAAAGAGAATCCTAATGTGACTTCAGGATAATGGGTGTGTTCCTTATCTTCTCCTAGTGTCTAAACTCTTCTCCATGGCTGGACCCCCAAATAATATTCCTTGACGTGCTAAAGGGTATCTAGAGAGTGGGATAGGTTTAATAACTACCCTAACCCTAACGCGTACCCTAACCCTAACCCCTACCCTAACCCTAACACGTACCCTAATCCTAACCCGTACCCTAAACCGAGCCCTAACCCTCAAACTAACCCTAACCCTAACACTAACCCATACCCTACGCCATACCCAAACCCGTACCCAAACCCGTACCCGAACCCGTACCCTAAGCCGTACCCTAACCCTAACCCTAACCCTAAGCTACCCTTGACTGCTTCTGCCTCCAATAGATTTCCTAAGCACTAGTGTTATAAGGAACAGGTTAAAAAGAGAATCCTAATGTGATTTCTTGATAATGGGTGTGTTCCTTATCTTCTCCTAGGGTCTAAACTCTTCTCCATGGCTGGACCCCCAAATAATATTTCTTGACGTGCTAAGGGGTATCTAGAGAGTGGGATAGGTTTAATAACTACCGTAACCCTAACGCGTACCCTAACCCTAACCCCTACCCTAGCCCTAACACGTACCCTATTCCTAACCCGTACCCTAAACCGAGCCCTAAACCTCAAACTAACCCTAACCCTAACCCTAACCCATACCCAACGCCTTACCCGAACCCGTACCGGAACCCGTACCCTAACACTAACCCTAACCCTAACCCTAACCCTAACCCTAAGCTACCCTTGACTGCTTCTGCCTCCAATAGATTTCCTAAGCACTAGTGTTTTAAGGAACAGGTTAAAAAGAGAATCCTAATGTGATTTCTTGATAATGGGTGTGCTCCTTATCTTCTCCTAGTGTCTAAACTCTTCTCCATGGCTGGACCCCCAAATAATGTTCCTTGACGTGCTAAGGGGTATCTAGAGAGTGGGATAGGTTTAATAACTACCCTAACCCTAACGCGTACCTTAACCCTAACACCTACCCTAAACCTAACACGTACCCTAATCCTAACCCGTACCCTAAACCGAGCCCTAACCCTCAAACTAACCCTAACCCTAACCCTAACCCATACCCTACGCCGTACCCGAACCCGTACCCGAACCCGTACTCTAAGCCTTACCCTAACAATAACCCTAACCCTAACCCTAACCCTAACCCTAAGCTACCCTTGACTGCTTCTCTCTCCAATAGATTTCCTAAGCACTAGTGTTTTAAGGAACAGGTTAAAAAGAGAATCGTAATGTGATTTCTTGATAATGGGTGTGTTCCTTATCTTCTCCTAGTGTCTAAACTCTTCTCCATGGCTGGACCCCCAAATAATATTCCTTGACGTGCTAAGGGGTATCTAGAGAGTGGGATAGGTTTAATAACTACCCTAACCCTAACGCGTACCCTAACCCTAACCTCTACCCTAACCCTAACACGTACACTAATCCTAACCCGTACCCTAAACCGAACCCTAACCCTCAAACTAACCCTAACCCTAACCCTAACCCATACCCTACGCCGTACCCGAACCCGGACCCGAACCCGTTCCCTAAGCCGTACCCTAACCCTAACCCTAAACCTAACCCTAACCGTAACCCTAAGCTACCCTTGACTGCTTCTGCCTACAATAGATTTCCTAAGCACTAGTGTATTAAGGAAAAGGTTAAAAAGAGAATCCTAATGTGATTTCAGGAAAATGGGTGTGTTCCTTATCTTCTCCTATTGTCTAAACTCTTCTCCATGGCTGGACCCCCAAATAATATTCCTTGACGTGCTAAGGGGTATCTAGAGAGTGGGATAGGTTTAATAACTACCCTAACCCTAACGCGTACCCTAACCCTAACCCCTACCCTAACCCTAACACGTACCCTAATCCTAACCCATACCCTAAACCGAGCCCTAACCCTCAAACTAACCCTAACCCTCACCCTAACCCATACCCTACGCCATACCCAAACCCTTACCCGAACCCGTACCCGAACCCGTACCCTAAGCCGTACCCTAACCCTAAACCTAACCCTAAGCTACCCTTGACTGCTTCTGCCTCCAATAGATTTCCTAAGCACTAGTGTTTTAAGGAACAGGTTAAAAAGAGAATCCTAATGTGATTTCTTGATAATGGGTGTGTTCCTTATCTTCTCCTAGTGTCTAAACTCTTCTCCATGGCTGGACCCCCAAATAATATTCCTTTACGTGCTAAGGGGTATCTAGAGAGTGGGATAGGTTTAATAACTACACTAACCCTAACGCGTACCCTAACCCTAACCCCTACCCTAACCCTAACACGTACCCTAATCCTAACCCGTAACCTAAACCGAGCCCTAACCCTCAAACTAACCCTAACCCTAACCCTAACCCATACCCTACACCATACCCAAACCCGGACCCGAACCCGTACCCTAAGCCGTACCCTAACCCTAAACCTATCCCTAACCCTAACCCTAAGCTACCCTTGACTGCTTCTGCATCCAATAGATTTCCTAAGCACTAGTGTTTTAAGGAACAGGTTAAAAAGAGAATCCTAATGTGATTTCAGGATAATGGGTGTGTTCCTTATCTTCTCCTAGTGTCTAAACTCTTCTCCATGGCTGGACCCCCAAATAATATTCCTTGACGTGCTAAAGGGTATCTAGAGAGTGGGATAGGTTTAATAACTACCCTAACCCTAACGCGTACCCTAACCCTAACCCCTACCCTAACCCTAACACGTACCCTAATCTTAACCCGAACCCTAAACCGAGCCCTAACCCTCAAACTAACCCTAACCCTAACCCTAACCCATACCCTACGCCATACCCAAACCCGTACCCGAACCCGTACCCTAAGCCGTACCCTAACCCTAACCCTAACCCTAAGCTACCCTTGACTGCTTCTGCCTCCAATAGATTTCCTAAGAACTAGTGTTTTAAGGAACAGGTTAAAAAGAGAATCCTAATGTGATTTCTTGATAATGGGTGTGTTCCTTATCTTCTCCTAGTGTCTAAACTCTTCTCCATGGCTGGACCCCCAAATAATATTCCTTGACGTGCTAAGTGGTACCTAGAGAGTGGGATAGGTTTAATAACTACCCTAACCCTAACGCGTACCCTAACCCTAACCCCTACCCTAAACCTAACACGAATCCTAATCCTAACCCGTACCCTAAACCGAGCCCTAACCTTCAAACTAACCCTAACCCTAACCCTAACCCATACCCTACGCCGTACACGAACCCGTACCCGAACCCGTACCCTAAGCCGTACCCTAACCCTAACCCTAACCCTAACACTAAACCTAAGCTACCCTTGACTGCTTCTGCCTCCAATAGATTTCCTAAGCACTAGTGTTTTAAGGAACAGGTTAAAAAGAGAATCCTAATGTGATTTCTTGATAATGGGTGTGTTCCTTATCTTCTCCTAGTGTCTAAACTCTTCTCCATGGCTGGACCCCCAAATAATATTCCTTGACGTGCTAAGGGGTATCTAGAGAGTGGAATAGGTTTAATAACTACCCTAACCCTAACGCGTACCCTAACCCTAACCTCTACCCTAACCCTAACACGTACACTAATCCTAACCCGTGCCCTAAACCGAGCCCTAACCCTCAAACTAACCCTAACCCTAACCCTAACCCATACCCTACGCCGTACCCGAACCCGGACCCGAACCCCTAACCTAAGCGGTACCCTAACCCTAACCCTAACCCTAACCCTACCCTAAGCTACCCTTGACTGCTTCTGCCTCCAATAGATTTCCTAAGCACTAGTGTATTAAGGAACAGGTTAAAAAGAGAATCCTAATGTGATTTCAGGATAATGGGTGTGTTCCTTATCTTCTCCTAGTGTCTAAACTCTTCTCCATGGCTGGACCCCCAAATAATATTCCTTGACGTGCTAAAGGGTATCTAGAGACTGGGATAGGTTTAATAACTACCCTAACCCTAACGCGTACCCTAACCCTAACCCCTACCCTAACCGTAACACGTACCCTAATCCTAACCCGTACCCTAAACCGAGCCCTAACCCTCAAACTAACCCTAACCCTCACCCTAACCCATACCCTACGCCATACCCAAACCCTTACCGGAACCCGTACCCGAACCCGTACCCTAAGCCGTACCCTAACCCTAAACCTAACCCTAAGCTACCCTTGACTGCTTCTGCCTCCAATAGATTTCCTAAGCACTAGTGTTTTAAGGAACAGGTTAAAAAGAGAATCCTAATGTGATTTCTTGATAATGGGTGTGTTCCTTATCTTCTCCTAGTGTCTAAACTCTTCTCCATGGCTGGACCCCCAAATAATATTCCTTTACGTGCTAAGGGGTATCTAGAGAGTGGGATAGGTTTAATAACTACACTAACCCTAACGCGTACCCTAACCCTAACCCCTACCCTAACCCTAACACGTACCCTAATCCTAACCCGTAACCTAAACCGAGCCCTAACCCTCAAACTAACCCTAACCCTAACCCTAACCCATACCCTACACCATACCCAAACCCGGACCCGAACCCGTACCCTAAGCCGTACCCTAACCCTAAACCTATCCCTAACCCTAACCCTAAGCTACCCTTGACTGCTTCTGCCTCCAATAGATTTCCTAAGCACTAGTGTTTTAAGGAACAGGTTAAAAAGAGAATCCTAATGTGATTTCAGGATAATGGGTGTGTTCCTTATCTTCTCCTAGTGTCTAAACTCTTCTCCATGGCTGGACCCCCAAATAATATTCCTTGACGTGCTAAGGGGTATCTAGAGAGTGGGATAGGTTTAATAACTACCGTAACCCTAACGCGTACCCTAACCCTAACCCCTACCCTAACACTAACACGTACCCTAATCCTAACCCGTACCCTAAACCGAGCCCTAACCCTCAAACTAACCCTAACCCTAACCCTAACCCATACCCTACGCCATACCCAAACCCGTACCCGAACCCGTAACCTAACACTAACCCTAACCCTAACCCTAACCCTAACCCTAAGCTACCCTTGACTGCTTCTGCCTCCAATAGATTTCCTAAGCACTAGTGTTATAAGGAACAGGTTAAAAAGAGAATCCTAATGTGATTTCTTGATAATGGGTGTGTTCCTTATCTTCTCCTAGTGTCTAAACTCTTCTCCATGGCTGGACCCCCAAATAATATTCCTTGACGTGCTAAGGGGTATCTAGAGAGTGGGATAGGTTTAATAACTACCCTAACCCTAACGCGTACCCTAACCCTAACACGTACCCTAATCCTAACCCGTACCCTAAACCGAGCCCTAACCCTCAAACTAACCCTAAACCTAACCCTAACCCATACCCTACGCCGTACCCGAAGCCGTACACGAACCCGTAACCTAAGCCGTACCCTAACACTATCCCTAACCCTAACCCTAAGCTACCCTTGACTGCTTCTGCCTCCAATAGATTTCCTAAGCACTAGTGTTTTAAGGAACAGGTTAAAAAGAGAATCCTAATGTGATTTCAGGATAATGGGTGTGTTCCTTATCTTCTCCTAGTGTCTAAATTCTTCTCCATGGCTGGACCCCCAAATAATATTCCTTGACGTGCTAAAGGGTATCTAGAGACTGGGATAGGTTTAATAACTACCCTAACCCTAACGCGTACCCTAACCCTAACCCCTACCCTAACCCTAACACGTACCCTAATCCTAACCCGTACCCTAAACCGAGCCCTAACCCTCAAACTAACCCTAACCCTAACCCTAACCCATACCCTACGCCATACCCAAACCCGTACCCGAACCCGTACCCGAACCCATACCCTAAGCCGTACCCTAACCCTAAACCTAACCCTAAGCTACCCTTGACTGCTTCTGCCTCCAATAGATTTCCTAAGCACTAGTGTTTTAAGGAACAGGTTAAAAAGAGAATCCTAATGTGATTTCTTGATAATGGGTGTGTTCCTTATCTTCTCCTAGTGTCTAAACTCTTCTCCATGGCTGGACCCCCAAATAATATTCCTTGACGTGCTAAGGGGTATCTAGAGAGTGGGATAGGTTTAATAACTACCGTAACCCTAACGCGTACCCTAACCCTAACCCCTACACTAACCCTAACACGTACCCTAATCCTAACCCGTACCCTAAACCGAGCCCTAACCCTCAAACTAACCCTAACCCTAACCCTAACCCATACCCTACGCCGTACCCGAACCCGTACCCGAACCCGTACCCTAACACTAACCCTAACCCTAACCCTAACCCTAACCCTAAGCTACCCTTGACTGCTTCTGCCTCCAATAGATTTCCTAAGCACTAGTGTTTTAAGGAACAGGTTAAAAAGAGAATCCTAATGTGATTTCTTGATAATGGGTGTGTTCCTTATCTTCTCCTAGTGTCTAAACTCTTCTCCAAGGCTGGACCACCAAATAATATTCCTTGACGTGCTAAGGGGTATCTAGAGAGTGGGATAGGTTTAATAACTACCCTAACCCTAACGCGTACCCTAACCCTAACCTCTACCCTAACCTTAACACGTACACTAATCCTAACCCGTACCCTAAACCGAGCCCTAACCCTCAAACTAACCCTAACCCTAACCCTAACCCATACCCTACGCCGTACCCGAACCCGTAACCGAACCCGTACCCTAAGCCGTACCCTAACCCTAAACCTAACCCTAACCCTAACCCTAAGCTACCCTTGACTGCTTCTGCCTCCAATAGATTTCCTAAGCACTAGTGTATTAAGGAACAGGTTAAAAAGAGAATCCTAATGTGACTTCAGGATAATGGGTGTGTTCCTTATCTTCTCCTAGTGTCTAAACTCTTCTCCATGGCTGGACCCCCAAATAATATTCCTTGACGTGCTAAAGGGTATCTAGAGAGTGGGATAGGTTTAATAACTACCCTAACCGTAACGCGTACCCTAACCCTAACCCCTACCCTAACCCTAACACGTACCCTAATCCTAACCCGTACCCTAAACCGAGCCCTAACCCTCAAACTAACCCTAACCCTAACACTAACCCATACCCTACGCCATACCCAAACCCGTACCCAAACCCGTACCCGAACCCGTACCCTAAGCCGTACCCTAACCCTAACCCTAACCCTAAGCTACCCTTGACTGCTTCTGCCTCCAATAGATTTCCTAAGCACTAGTGTTATAAGGAACAGGTTAAAAAGAGAATCCTAATGTGATTTCTTGATAATGGGTGTGTTCCTTATCTTCTCCTAGGGTCTAAACTCTTCTCCATGGCTGGACCCCCAAATAATATTTCTTGACGTGCTAAGGGGTATCTAGAGAGTGGGATAGGTTTAATAACTACCGTAACCCTAACGCGTACCCTAACCCTAACCCCTACCCTAGCCCTAACACGTACCCTATTCCTAACCCGTACCCTAAACCGAGCCCTAACCCTCAAACTA